>NC_069504.1:662379429-662546929 GCF_027579735.1 Bombina bombina | reverse complement strand
CAATATTCAGAATTACATTACAGGAAAAGTGGACAAAATAAATAATGAAAGTATATTGCAAATTTGTTTTATTACATTTAACCCCTTGAGTGCTAATGACGGCTCTGAGCCGTCACAAATTGTCTCAGTCAGGTGCTAATGACGGCTCAGAGCCGTCACTAGCACTCTCCCACTTTGAGGGAGATCTGGGGGCTCCCACGGCTCCTACCCCAACGATAGGGCCTGCATAGTGACAGGCATCGCCGGGGCTTCACGTTACGCGTGGTGACGTCACGGGCAATGAAGTGATGATGTCACCGCGCAACTTTATTTAAAGGGACAGTCTACACCAGAATTTTTATTGTTTTCAGGTTGTAAACTTTTTTTATTGAGGTAGTGCGAAAACCAATACAACATATGCAAGGTAATATAATACAGAACAAACATAGATGGTACTTTTCAAATATACTGCTTCCATCTTAATAGATAAGATTTACAACATAGACAATACTATGGAAGAATTTGGAACCTCTTTTCTATTATTATATGAAAAACACACAAAACTCAAGATACGAGATGTTTCCTCATTGATCGCTGGGGTCAATTCCTGCACCCCTTAATACTTGATATAAACTCTAAAGGAGGAAATTGAGTAATTTAAAGGAAATCTAGAATAGGTTGGCATGTAGTGTGCCATGAAATATTAACACTGTAAGCGCCAGTCAACTACTGGAATATAATGCTAAAGTATGTAGACATTGTGCAGTAATTAGAGTGCGATAAATAGCATAGAGGATAAGAAATTCAAATGGTATCAAAAATAAAGGCGCCATTTGTAAATTCAAATAATATAGTATGGTGACTAAGTATGGTATAATATCTAAGATGCGGTATAGGAAAGAGAAACCGCGTAGTTATCCCTCCCAAAGAAGGGGGGTATATTATAGTAGGGGGGGAGGTGAGAATTTGGGTGAGACGAATGGGATGTGACCAATATACACTATATTCTGGCAGTTATATACTTAGTGTGTGTAATAGGAGCCCTGATAGAGCCTATATGGTGTGCACGCATAAACCTAATACAAAGGTCTCAATTAAAGGTGAGAGCTTACACTCCATTGGAATTGTGCGAGAGGGGGACTTACCGCCCCGGCCGCTGGCAGCCCGCCCCCCATACAGAAAGATTATTAAAGGGACACTCAGGTTAAATTAAATTTTCATGATTCAGATACAGCATGTTATTTTAAACAACTTTCCAATTTACTTCCATTAAAAAAAATGTGCACAGTCTTTTATATTTACACTTTTTGAGTCACCAGATCCTACTGAGCATGTGCAAAAATTCGGACTATACGTATATGCATTTGTGATTGGCTGATTGCTATCACATGGTACAAGGGGAGTGGAAACATACATAACTTTGAAATTTGTTATTAAAAAAATCTACTACTCATTTGAAGTTCAGACTAAGTGCTATTGCATTGTCCTGTTATCTTGCATTTGTTGATTATGCAAATATAATGTGTTGACTGGTCCTTTAACATTAGTGTACAGACATTCCAATGGAATAAAAAAGAGACATGTAACTTAAACCTCTGAACCAGACTCTTTGCAGTAGTAGAAAGGTGTGTGGGGAATTTCTACAAGGTAAGGTAATACTGGCAGGGTATTCACAAATGCGTGCTCTTTAAAAGATATCCAACAAGATATATATGAGAGTACATAGGGGGTTAATACTAAATAGCCTCAGGGTAACTCCTGCAGTAAAAATATAATAAACATACCAACTGTCTGTAAGAGCTGTCTGTGATAAGAAGGGTCATCAGCAAATTATTTATAAAAATATTTGTATTTGTATACCGGCTCCTAAGCTGCCCTGTGCTGACATTAACAGTTTAGTCACTAACGGGAGCAATCAAATCCGTATTGATGCAGAGTACAGCTTATGTATGGATAGCTATTAGGCTGCTAAATAAATGCAAACGAGAGGTGACAAAAAACATATGTACAATGCAAGTGAGTGGGATAACTTATAGGACCTCACCTCTTTAACTAGAGTCAGTAAGCAAACAAACTACATCAGCAATTGGTGTGCAAGATCTCCACTCACCATCACATATATACATAAGGCAATTATTGCATTTAATTTTCAACTTTTTGCAGGCATACTGTTGAACAAATAGACAAATACAGCATTTAAAGAAGAACAAGTCCAGAACAGCTCGTTTGATAATTTGCTATATAGTTCTTCAGCAACTAGCAAGGAAATTCTAACCAATACCAGATTTGGCAGTTGCATACAGAGTCATCAGGTGTCCGGTCATTTGAATGCAATTTAGCTGGCCTCCCGCTACTGGTTTCATCCGGCCCTTACAAGTCTTTAGTGATGTCGGAGCAGCTTCTGGCACCTGTCCCCTGCAGAGTTGCGCACATGACACACCGGGTAGACCAGCCGTCACCGATCGGGTCACCAAGTGTAGGTAAGTTATATCAGTCTCCGGAGCAGGTGCCGTGACATTAAGGTTTACCTTCTGTACTGCGTCTGCTGATACAGGACTCAGACCACCATTACTTTCAACAAAGACCGCCTTCTCACTCATTACTTGGGTCTCCTGTATAGGTTGTACAGACCCCAAACAGATTGCTCCTCGGTCTTCATTTGTAAAATACCCAGGGTCTGCTGTATCCATAAGCTCTCTCTGTCTGAGGGTTGACTGAGCGGGTAGCTGGCCATCTCCGAAGTCGCTCACATGGAGCACCATGTGCAGGGCCTCCTCAAGTGTAGCGTGGTGCTTCGCCAGTATTCGGTTTAATTCTGCGACAGCGCCCTGGACAGTCATCCGATAAGCCATAATTGTAGAAATCAGTTATCTTAGGTTGAAGTCTGCTATGTCGCTGACTTTCTTTTATCCACGTGGAGATGGTAAAAGGATGAAACTCCGCATGTAGCTTCTGGTTAGGGCTTCCTTTCGTCAAATGGCGTTATTGAGAGGAGTATGTCGACTAAATAGTCTCAAAGAAAGGCATCTCTGTATCCCTCAGTATCCCTAAGGGTCTTTCAATGTGGTTGTGGAGATTTAGATCTTATATTAAAGGTTTAGTTCAAGATTTTATGAGGATCTCCACACAGACACCTCTGGATGCCTCGATAGCTGGCTCCGCCCCCCGAATTTTTATTGTTTTAAAAGATAGATAATCCCTTTATTACCCATTTCCCAGTTTTGCATAACCAACACAGTTATATTAATATACTTTTAACCTCTGTGATTATCTTGTATCGAAGCCTCTGCAAACTGCCCCTTTTTTCAGTTCCTTTGACAGACTTGCAGTCTAGCCAATCAGTGCCTCCTCCCAGATTACTTCACGTGCACGAGCACAGTGTTATCTATATGAAATATGTGAACTAACACCCTCTAGTGGTGAAAAACTGTTAAAATGCAATCTGAAAGAGGTGGTCTTCAAGGTCTAAGAAATTAGCATATGAACCTCCTAGGTTAAGCTTTCAACTAAGAATACCAAGAGAACAAAGCAAAATTGGTGATAAAAGTAAATTGGAAAATTGTTTAAAATTACATGCTCTATCTGAATCATGAACGTTTATTTCTCTTGTAAGGTGTATCCAGTCCACGGGTTCATCCATTTCTTGTGGGGGATATTCTCCTTCCCAACAGGAAGTTGCAAGAGGACACCCACAGCAGAGCTGTCTATATAGCTCCTCCCCTAACTGCCACCCTCAGTCATTCTCTTGCAACTCTCGACAAGAAAGGAAGTATCAAGAGATATGTGGTGACTTAGTGTAGTTTTACCTTCAATCAAGAGTTTGTTATTTTTAAACGGTACTGGCGTTGTACTGTTTTTCTCTCAGGCAGAAATTAGAAGAAGAATTTTGCCTGGAGATTTGATGATCTTAGCGGTTTGTAACTAAGGTCCATTGCTGTTCTCACACATAACTGATGAATATGGGAAAACTTCAGTTGGGGGAACGGCCTGCAGATTACCTCTCTTTGAGGTATGTTCAGTATTTTTATTTCTAGAGGAATAAGTTCTAGAAAATGCTGACAGAGCCTTGTGTATTTGAGGTAAGCCTGATGCAGTGATTTAACAGCGACTGGGATCATGCTTACATAACAGGGTAATACTCATGTTAATATTCATATTGCTTAGTGACAAAACGTTTACATGATTTCATAAATAGGACGTTTTTTCTCTGAGGGAGATAAGTCTTTATTTGGGGCTAGTTTCCACATGGCTAGTCAGATACTCCTAGCAGTATTTTCTTAAGGCCCCTCTGACATCCAGTACATGGTGGGAGGGACCTATTTTAGCACTCTAACTGCGCAGTTTTAATACAGACTGAGACATCCAGCTTCCCTAGAAGAGTCCTCTGGCATCTGAGAACCATTTCAAAGGGGTTATTTCTGCAAAAAATCGTATTTAAGGGCAGGTAGGAGCCTCAGCAGAGCTGTGGCATGGTGCTCAATTGATTTTTTAACGTTTTTCAATCCGGTTTGGGGCCTAAGGGGTTAATTATCCATTTGCAAGTGGGTGCAATGTTGCTTTAGTCCCTTACACATACTGTAAAAATTTCAGAACCTATAACTCCCGCTCAAGTGACACCAAGTACATCTAGCGCGTCTAATTCTTTTACCTTACAGGACATGGCGGCAGTTATGAATGCTACCCTCACAGACTGTGAGGGTAGCCAGGGCTATAAGGAAAGCGAGACAGCTCTGGGGCTAGAATTAATACAGAGCTTTCTGACGCTTTATTGCCTGTGTCCGATATACCCTCACAATGCTCACAAGCCGAGGCAGGTGAGCTTCTATCTGTGGGTGACATTTCAGACTCGGGAAAGGCATTACTTCAGTCTGATTCTGAGATGACAGCGTTTAAATTTAAGCTTGAACACCTCCGCTTATTGCTTAGGGAGGTTTTAGCGACTCTGGATGACTGTGACCCCATTGTGGTTCCAGAGAAATTGTGTAAAATGGACAAATACTTTGCAGTACCTGTTTGCACTGATGTTTTTCCAGTCCCTAAGAGGTTTTCGGAAATTATTACTAAGGAATGGGATAGACCAGGTGTGCCGTTCTCTCCCCCTCCTGCTTTTAAAAAGATGTTTCCCATAGATGCCACCATACGGGACTCGTGGCAGACGGTTCCTAAGGTGGAAGGAGCAGTCTCCACCCTAGCTAAGCGTACAACTATCCCCGTCGAGGACAGTTGTGCTTTCCTAGATCCTATGGATAAAAAATTGGAGGGTCTCCTTAAGAAAATTTTTATACATCAAGGTTTTATTCTCCAGCTTCTTGCATGCATTGCCCCAGTTACTGCTGCAGCGGCTTTTTGGTTTGAGTCTCTTGAGGAGGCTTTACAGGTGGAGACCCCGTTAGACGATATTCTAGACAGGATTAAAGCTCTTAAGTTAGCTAACTCCTTTATTTCTGACGCCATTTTTCATTTAGCCAAGCTAACGGCTAAGAATTCAGGTTTTGCCATTTTGGCGCGTAGGGCGCTATGGCTTAAGTCCTGGTCAGCAGACGTTACTTCAAAGTCTAAGCTTCTTAACATCCCCTTCAAGGGACAGACCCTATTCGGGCCCAGTCTGAAGGAGATCATTTCTGATATTACTGGAGGAAAAGGTCACGCCCTTCCTCAGTATAGATCCAATAAGTTAAGGACCAAACAGAATAATTTTCGTTCCTTTCGAAACTTCAAGAGTGGCACAGCTTCAGTTTCCTCTAATGCAAAACAAGAGGGAAATTTCGCCCAGTCCAAACCAGTCTGGAGACCTAACCAGGCTTGGAACGAGGGGAAGCAGGCCAAGAAACCTGTGGCTGCCTCTAAGACAGCATGAAGGAGTAGCCCCCGATCCGGGACCGGATCTAGTGGGGGGCAGACTCTCTCTCTTCGCCCAGGCTTAGGCAAGAGACGTCCAGGATCCCTGGGCATTAGAGATTGTTTCCCAGGTATATCTTTTGGACTTCAAAGCTTCATCTCCAAAGGGGAGATTTCATCTCTCACAATTATCTGTAAACCAGATAAAGAGAGGCATTCTTACGTTGTGTTCACGACCTGATGGTTATGGGAGTGATCCACCCAGTTCCAAGGGAGGAACAGGGGCAGGGCTTCTATTCAAATCTGTTTTATAGTTCCCAAAAAAGAGGGAACTTTCAGACCAATCTTGGATCTCAAGATCCTAAACAAATTTCTCAGGGTCCCATCCTTCAAGATCGAGACTATCCGAACCATCCTCCCTATGATCCAGGAGGGTCAATATATGACTACCGTGGACTTAAAGGATGCTTATCTCCACATTCCGATTCACAGAGATCATCATCAGTTCCTCAGGTTTGCCTTCTTAGACAGGCATTACCAGTTTGTGGCTCTTCCCTTCGAGTTAGCCACGGCACCAATAATCTTTACGAAGGTTCTAGAGTCCCTTCTGGCGGTTCTAAGGCCATGGGGCATAGCGGTGGCTCCTTACCTAGACGACATTCTGATACAGGCGTCGACTTTTCAAATCGCCAAGTCCCATACGGACATTGTTCTGGCTTTTCTGAGGTCTCACGGGTGGAAGGTGAACGAAGAAAAGAGTTCTCTCTCCCCTCTCACAAGAGTTTCCTTCCTAGGAACACTGATAGATTCAGTAGAAATGAAAAATTTTCTGAGTAAGGTCAGGTTATCAAAGCTTCTAACTTCCTGCCGTGCTCTTCATTCCACTTCTTGGCCGTCAGTGGCTCAGTGTATGGAAGTAATCGGCCTAATGATATCGGCAATTGACGTAGTTCCGTTTGCCCGCCTACATCTCAGACCACTGCAACTTTGCATGCTCAATCAGTGGAATGGGTATTACACAGATTTGTCCCCTCTGCTAAATCTGGATCAAGAGACCAGGGATTCTCTTCTCTGGTGGTTCTCTCGGGTCCATCTGTCCAGGGGAATGAGTTTCCGCAAGCCAGAGTGGACTATAGTCACGACAGATGCCAGCCTTCTGGGCTGGGGCACAGTCTGGAACTCCCTGAAGGCTCAGGGTTCGTGGACTCAGGAGGAAGCCCTCCTTCCGATAAACATTCTGGAACTGAGAGCGATATTCAATGCTCTTCAGGCTTGGCCTCAACTAGCTGCGGTCAGGTTTATCAGATTTCAGTCGGACAATATCACGACTGTAGCCTATATCAACCATCAGGGGGGGACAAGAAGCCCCCTGGCAATGTTGGAGGTTTCAAAGATAATTCTATGGGCAGAGGTTCACTCTTGCCATCTCTCAGCTATCCATATCCCAGGAGTAGAGAACTGGGAGGCAGATTTTCTAAGTCGGCAGAGTTTTCATCCGGGGGAGTGGGAGCTCCATCTGGATGTATTTGCCCAGCTGATTCAACTATGGGGCAAACCAGAAGTGGATCTGATGGCGTCTCGTCAGAACGCCAAGCTTCCCTGTTACAGGTCCAGGTCAAGGGATCCCCAGGCAGCGCTGATAGATGCTCTAGCAGTGCCCTGGTCCTTCAGCCTGGCTTATGTGTTCCCACCATTTCCTCTCCTCCCTCGTCTGATTGCCAAGATCAAGCAGGAGAGCGCTTCAGTGATTTTGATAGCACCTGCATGGCCACGCAGGACTTGGTATGCAGATCTGGTGGACATGTCATCCCTTCCACCATGGACTTTGCCGCTGAGGCAGGACCTTCTACTCCAAGGTCCATTCAAACATCCAAATCTAATTTCTCTGCGGCTGACTGCTTGGAGATTGAACGCTTGATTTTATCAAAACGTGGTTTCTCCGAATCGGTCATTGATACCTTAATTCAGGCTCGAAAGCCTGTCACCAGGAAAATCTATCATATGGTGTAAATATCTTCATTGGTGTGAATCCAAGGGATACTCATGGAATAAAGTCAGGATTCCTAGGATATTATCCTTTCTCCAAGAAGGATTGGAGAAGGGATTGTCAGCTAGTTCCTTAAAGAGACAGATTTCTGCTCTGTCTATTCTTCTGCACAAGCGTCTGGCAGATGTTCCAGACGTTCAGGCGTTTTGTCAGGCTTTAGTTAGACGTGGTTCGTGCTTTAAAGTTTTATTTACAAGCTACTAAGGAGTTTCGTCAAACATCTGCATTGTTTGTTGTCTACTCTGGACAGAGGAGAGGCCAAAAGGCTTCGGCATCTTCTCTTTCTTTTTGGCTACAAAGTATAATCCGTTTAGCTTATGAGACTGCTGGCCAGCAGCCTTCTGAAAGAATTACAGCTCATTCCACTAGAGCGGTAGCTTCCACATGGGCTTTTAAAAATGAGGCCTCTGTTGAACAGATTTGTAAGGCGGCGACTTGCTCTTCACTTCATACTTTTTCTAAATTCTACATATTTTATACTTTTGCTTCCTCTGAGGCTATTTTTGGGAGAAAGGTCTTGCAGGCAGTGGTGCCTTCCGTTTAAGTTCCTGCCTTGTCCCTCCCTTCATCCGTGTCCTAAAGCTTTGGTATTGGTATACCACAAGTAATGGATGAACCCGTGGACTGGATACACCTTACAAGAGAAAACAAAATTTATGCTTACCTGATAAATTTCTTTCTCTTGTGGTGTATCCAGTCCACGGCCCGCCCTGTCACTTTAAGGCAGGTGTTTTTTATTTTTAAACTACAGTCACCACTGCACCCTATAGTTTCTCCTTTTTCTTGCTTGTCTTCGGTCGAATGACTGAGGGTGGCAGTTAGGGGAGGAGCTATATAGACAGCTCTGCTGTGGGTGTCCTCTTGCAACTTCCTTTTGGGAAGGAGAATATCTCCCACAAGTAATGGATGAACCCGTGGACTGGATACACCACAAGAGAGAAATTTATCAGGTAAGCATAAATTTTGTTTTTGGCCTAGTCTGTCCCTTTAACATTAACAATGTTAAATATAGGAGCAGAGGGCATGCTGCTTAGAAGCCTGTATCAGGCATCTAAGCACTACAGACCCCCAAGACCAACCGTTGGACAGGTAATTGCCTAACCTAGCCTTTCCAACAGTGTCTTTCCAACAAGTCTTGGGGATCTGAAATACTAAAAAAAAAGTTAAAAAAAAAATATTTAAAAAAATATAAAATTCAAATAACCTTTAAAAAAACTTAGCACCCAGGTGGGAAAGTGCTTAGCACTCAAAGGGTTAATTAAACATTTTATATTAATATATTGAGATGTTTAATGTCCCTTTTAATAGGTTCCAAAGCTATGTTTATCATAAAACTACTTTGTTCACATGCCCTGTACCTCATTCATGAATATAATTTGTTTAGTGGAATTAAACATATAATTTAGGGTAAATAATAAAAGGTACAGGTATACCCCGCTCATACAGCGGGTTAGGGACCGGAGCCCCGCTGTAAAGTGAAAACCACCTTAAAGTGAAACAAGGCAGTTTTAGCTTTCTTTTCAGTGTTTAAAATCTTGAAAACATGTATGAACTAACATATTATTAGGGGTGCAACAGTGCTACGTTCAGTTTAACATTAGCACAGCTATAAACAGAGTGAACTAAGCATAACAAAATTGTGCCATTCACTTTTCTTGCAATCTCACGATGATTACAGCACTGTTTCAAAATCCTTGGAGGTTGAACTTCAGCTCCACAAAGCGCTGTATTAGCGAATCGCTGTAAAGTGAAGCGCTGTAAAGTGAGGTATACCTGTATATAGAACATTTACTTATTTTATACACGTGTAGACTTTATGTATATTGTTTATATCTAACTATTTTTTAATCTTTTAGTAGCTTTGGCTTTTAAAACTTCTATAAGATTGTAAATGGCTTATCGGTAGTAAATAATCTGAGAGTAACAGTGAGACCAACAGAGTGAGATAAACAAGTGTAAAATCTGTATCATTGATGCCACTTGTCAAAAGTTGTGACATATTTACTAAAGAACCAAAGGTATTAGAAAACAAGGTAGAGTGCACTGCAGGCAGTTGAATCATCAAGAGGAGCTATAGCATATGGCGTTTAAAGGGAATTTTTTTTCTTTTTTTTAACCCCTTAAGGACAAGGCCATTTTTCAATTTCTTTCCCTGAAGGACCAGGGCTATTTTTACATTTCTCTCAGTGTTTGTGTTTAGCTGTAATTTTCCTCTTACTCATTTACTGTACCCACACATATTATATACAGTTTTTCTCGCCATTAAATGGACTTTCTAAAAATACCATTATTTTCATCATATCTTATCATTTACTATAAAAAAAATATAAAATATCAGGAAAAAATGGAAAAAAACACACTTTTTCTAACTTTGACCCCCACAATCTGTTACACATCTACAATCACCAAAAAATACCCATGCTAAATAGTTTCTAAATTTTGTCCCGAGTTTAGAAATACCCAATGTTTACATGTTCTTTTTTTTTTTTTTTTTTTTTTTTTTTTTTGCAAGTTATAGGGCAATAAATACAAGTAGCACTTTGCTATTTCCAAACCACTTTTTTTCAAAATTAGCGCTAGCTACATTGGAACACTGATATCTTTCAGGAATCCCTGAATATCCATTGGCATGTATATATATATTTTTTTAGAAGACATCCCAAAGTATTGATGTAGACCCATTTTGGTAAATTTCATGCCACCATTTCACCGCCAAATGCGATCAAATAAGAAACATTGTTCATTTTTTCCCAAATATTTTCACAAACTTTAGGTTTCTCACTGAAATTATTTACAAACAACTTGTGCAATTATGGCATAAATGGTTGTAAATGCTTCTCTGGGATCCCCTTTGTTCAGAAATAGCAGACATATATGACTTTGGTGTTGCTTTTTGGTAATTAGAAGGGCGCTTAATGCCACTGCGCATCACACGTTTATTATGCCCAGCAGTGAAGGGGTTAATTAGGGAGGATGTAGGGAGCGTCTAGGGTTAATTTTAGCTTTAGTGTAGTGTAGTAGACAACCCCAAGTATTGATCTAGGCCCATCTTGGTATATTTCATGCTACCATTTCACCGCTAAATGCAATCAAATAAAAAAAAAAAGTAAAATATTTCACAATTTTAGGTTTCTCACTGAAATTATTTACAAACAACTTTTGCAAGTATGGCATAAATGATTGTAAATGCTTCTCTGGGATCCCCTTTGTTTAGAAATAGCAGACATATATGGCTTTGGCGTTGCTTTTGGTAATTATAAGGCCGCTAAATACTGCTGCTCACCACACATGTATTATGCCCAGCAGTGCAGGGGTTAATTAGGTAGCTTGTAGGGAACTTGCAAGGTTAATTTTAGCTCTAGCTTAGAGATCAGCCTCCCACCTGACACATCACACCCCAGGATCCCTCCCAAACAGCTCTCTTCCCTTCCCTATCCCACAATTGTCCCCGCCATCTTAAGTACTGGCAGAAAGTCTGCCAGTACTAAAATAAAAGGTATATTAAAAAAAAATGTATAGCATATTTACATATGCTGCTGTGTAGGATCACCCTTAGCCCCCAACCTCCCTGACCCCCCCCCCCCCCAAACAGCTCTCTAACCCTCCCCCTCTACCTTACTGGGAGCCATCTTGGGTACTGGCATCTGTCTGCCAGTACCCAGTTTAGAAAAAAATGACTTTTTTTAAATATTTTTTTTTTTTTTTTCTGTAGTGTAGCTTCCCCCCCCCATAGACAAACCACCACCCCCTCCCAGATCCCTTACAATTAACATTTTCTGCTGCCCCCCCCCCCGTCTCCCACTTATCAATCCACATTTTTCTGTAGTATAGCAGTTCTCACCCGCTCCCTCCCCGTGCACACGCCCGCCGCTCCCTGTGCGCGCTCCCGACAATCCCGCCCCCCCCCCCTCTCTCTTCAATCTTCCATCGATGGCCGCCCACCCGCCTCCCACGTCGGCTCCCATCCACCAACGATTGCGGCCATCGATGCTGGTGCATCGGATGGGGTAAAAATGTTATTGCAGGATGCCTCGATATCGAGGCATCACTGCAATAACCGTAAAGCGGCTGGAAGCGATCAGGATCGCTTCCAGCCGCTTTAATCCCCAACGTCGTACATGGTACGTCGCTGGTCTTTAAAGACCAGGTTGTGTGCGATGTACCCTGTACGACTCGTGTCGTTAAGGGGTTAATGGTAACAATTAGAGCTGCAGAACCTGTTGGCGCTCTATAAATAACTAATAATAAAATGCCCTGTTGCAGAGGAGTTAAACACATTTTAAAAGTCAGCTCCATAGCATCAATGTACCTAACTGGATCCATCTGGTGAGACAAAGACAAGAGGCAAATGTGGGCAGTCACCATTAACTAGCTAGCTCACAGTAGTGAATTGCTTTTCCTGAGTATACCTAGGTATAATCTTCAACAAAGGATGCCAAAGAGTACAAAGTTAATTTGAAAATAGAAATACATTGAAATGTCTCTAAACACTGCATGCTCTTTGCGAGCCATGAATGTTTAATTTTTTACTTTTGTTTACCTTTAATCATTGTAAAGACCACAACATTATTCTTGGGCTGAAGGCAGTAAATGATTCAGAAGGCTTGGGAAAGTCACTGCTTGAATGTTTGATGCAAAGACAGAGTAATCAAAGTGGATGTTTGTTTTTCAGGCCATCCATAAATCACTAAGGTTAAACAGGTCCTCAAATGGCAGCAAATCATCCACCAGCTCTGCGGTATATAGAAAACAGCCTGGTTTTCAGTACAGAAACAAATCAGTTATGTATTTTCCCCTAATAGCAGGCAGTTGCCCTGTAGTGCTAATTTACTGAAGCAATTCTGTTTCCAGCAGTGAAGTACATAACTTCAGTTATTGAAAGGACACTTGTCTATAATTGGTTCTCTTTATATGAACACAGCAGAGTAGGAAATACATTCATTAAACAGTAGTCTGTAAAATGTATTTTGCAGCACATAAATCAGAAGTAGTAGAAAGGATCACTATGATCAGTAATCACTGCATGTAATAGCTATTTCACAGCTTTACAGTATGCAGGAATATAGTAGTCTTGACAGTGGGGTATTTAGGCTTTGTGCTTCTTGAGGCACTCAAAATTCTGCTGACCCACAGGTTTTAGGTCTCTTTTTTTTTTTTTTTTTTTTTTTTGTCCATAATATTTTTTGGTGAGCGTGTAAAGTGACTTTTTTTTATGGCATTCCCAAAGTAAATGTTCATGTTCAAGTGCGTGTGTGTGTAGTAAGACTCAAAAATCTGCCGCCCTAGTCAAGTGCCTTGTTTTCCTAGGCCAAAATACGCCCCTGGGTCTTGAGCAATAAAACTATTAAAAGGTTAGATAATACCGTTTTCATAATGGCAAGATAAGTGTTGCTGTTTGAATATATTGTTTGAAACAACAGGCTACAGAATACCATACCAATGTAAAGCTATAAATTATTCAAATGTTATTTTTAAACCAATTTAAAGGGATACTAAACCCAAATTTGTTCTTTAATGATTCAGATAGAGCATGCAATTTTAAGCAACTTTCTTATTTACTCCAGTTATCAATTTTTCTTTGTTCTCTTGCTATCTTTATTTAAAAAGTAAGAATGTAAAGCTTCGTTTTTGGTTCAGAGCCTTGGTTATTTTTGCTTATTGGTTTGCAAAATGTAGCCACCAATATAAGCAAGCGCTATCCAGGGTGCTAAACCTAAAATGGGCTGGCTCCTAAACCTTATATTCCTGCTTTTTAAATAAATATGGCAAGAGAATGAAGAAAAATTGATAATAGGAGTAAATTAGAAAGTTGCTAAAAATTGCATGCTCTATCTGAATCGTGAAAGAAAAAATTGGGGTTTAGTATCCCTTATAACTAAGCTCCAGGTGATCTGGTGGTGAAATAATGTTAAATCTCCCTTTTAATTTAATTATTCAGATAGAGAATAGAATTTTAAGCAACATTCCAATTTACTTCTGTTATCTAATGTTCTTCATTCTTTAGGCATCCTTTGTTAAAGAAATAGCAACGCACATGGGTGAGCCAATCATATGAGGCATCTCTGCAACCACCAATCAGCAGCTACTGAGCCTATATAGATATGATCTTCAACAAAGCATATCAAGAGCTTGAAGCAAATTAGGTACTAGAAGTAAAAATGTGGGTTTCATGTCCCTTTTTTAGTTTGCTGTGCTCACTGTGGCTGGTAAACGCTGTATTACTTCATACAGGTTCCTTCAAGGGACTGTCTAGTCAAAATTAAACTTTCATGATTAAAATAGGGCATGCAATTTTTACACAACTTTCCAATTCCCTTTTATCAATTTCCCTTTGCTCTCTTGGTATACTTTGTTGAAAGCTAAACCTAGGTAGTCTCATATTCTAATTTCTAAGCTCTTGAACTGCATCTTATCTCAGTGCGTTTTGACAGTTGGACACTGCTAGTTCATGTGTGTCATATAGAAAACATTGTGCTCACTCCCGTGGAGTTATTTAAGAGTCAGCACTGATTAGCTAAAATACAAGTCTGTCAAAAGAACTGAGATAAGTAGGCAGTCTGCAGAGGCTTAGATACAAGGTAATCACAGAGATAAAAAGTATATTAATATAACTGTGTTGGTTATGCAAAACTGGGGAATGGGTAATTAAGGGATTATCTATCTTTTTTTTAAACAATAAATTATTCTGAAGTAGACTGTTCCTTTAATCATGACATACTAAACTGCATGTTTTTTGTTAGAAGTGCCACAGGCATAGGCTTTCAATTCATGTAGCAGGCCCTGTGTAATTATTCAAGGCAGGTAACAATTGGATCAGGCCGTAGATGAGCGTGAAGAGGAAGAGTTGTGGTCACCATCACCACCAGAAACAGCCTTATCAGCATTGCTTGCTGGACCTGCGGCAACGTTGGAAGAGGATTGTGAGGAAGAGGAGTCGGAGGAGGAATGTGGCTTTGAGGAAGAGGAGGAAGACCAACCACAACAGGCATCCCAGGGTGCTCGTTGTCACCTATCTGGTACCCCTGGTGTTGTACGTGGCTGGGTGGAAGAAGATACCTTCTGTGAGATCACTGAGGACGAGGAACGGGACATGAGTAGCTCGGCATCCAACCTTGTGCAAATGGGGCTCTTTCATGCTGTCGTGCCTGTTGAGGGACCCTCGTATAAAAAAGCTGAAGGAGAACGACCTGTACTGGGTGTCCACGCTACTAGACCCCTGGTATAAGCATAAAGTGCCTGAAATGTTACCGAATTACCGCAAGTCGGGAAGGATGCAGCAGTTCCAAAATAAATTAAAAAGTATGCTTTACACAGCGTATAAGGGTGATGTCACAGCACAACGGGAATCTAACAGGGGAAGAGGTGTAAGTAATCCTCCTCCTCCCACGCCGGCAAGGACAGGACGCTTTACAGACGTGTTGTTGATGGAGGACATGCAGAGCTTTTTAAGTCCTATGCATCGCCACAGCCCTTCGGGGTCCACCCTCAGAGAACGACTCGACCGACAGGTAGCAGACTACCTCGCCTTAACTGCAGATATCGACACTCTGAGAAGCGATGAACCCCTTGACTACTGGGTGTGGAGGCTTGACCTGTGGCCTGAGCTATTCCAATTTGCGATAGAACTTCTGGCCTGCCCTGCTTCAAGTGTCCTGTCAGAAAGGAGCTTCAGTGCAGCAGGAGGTATTGTCACTGAGAAGATAAGTCGCCTAGGTCAAAAAAGTCTAGATTACCTCACCTTTATTAAGATGAATGAGGGATGGATCCCGAAGGGACTGACAGTGGGCGATACATACGACTAAAAAAGGCCTAATGAGATGAGCTGCCTTGGGCTAAAAATGGTCCACACGCTGCTGTATTTTATCTCTGAATGCCGGATGACTTGCTTCACTTATCCGCCACCAACTAGGGTTCAAGCCGCAATGTTTTAGTGCACTTTCTGCCTGGGAAACAAACATCAATTTTTCTGGCCGCTGCTACAATACCTAATTTTTCAGGCACGTGTGCATGCCTAATTTTTCTGGCCTCTGGTGGTGCACTGTGGCTTCAAAAACCAAACCAAAAAAAAGGCACATAACAGGGATTAAACTGATAGGAATAGTACTACTTAACACACCACTCCTATCTGGTGGCACATTAGATTGCACGCGCAGTGCCCCAAATTTGAAGTAGGAGGACCGACCAAGCATCTTTTTCCATCTCCCGGTTCATAAAATCAATGCCATATACACGTCCCCTGATAGGGGACATAACAGGGATTAAACTGATAAGAATAGTACTACTTAACACACCACTCCTATCTGGTGGCACATTAGATTGCACGCGCAGTGCCCCAAATTTGAAGTAGGAGGACCGACCAAGCATCTTTTTCCATCTCCCGGTTCCTAAAATCGATGCCATATACACGTCCCCTGATAGGGGACGTAACAGGGATTAAACTGATAAGAATAGAACTACTTAACTCACCACTCATATCTGGTGGCACATTAGATTGCAAGCGCAGTGCCCCAAATTTGAAGTAGGAGGACCGACCAAGCATCTTTTTCCATCTCCTGGTTCCTAAAATCGATGCCATATACACGTCCCCTGATAGGGGACGTAACAGGGATTAAACTGATAGGAATAGTACTACTTAACACACCTTATAATAACGCAGAGAGAGGCAACGCAGAGAGAGGAGTCTGAAGAAGAGGAGTCAGAGGAGGAAGGTGGCTTTGAGGAGGTGGAAGACCAAACACAGCAGGCGTCCCAGGGGGCTTGTTGTCACCTTTCGGGGACCCTTGGTGTTGTACGTGGCTGGGTGGAGGAAGAGACCTTCAATGACATCAGTGAGGACAAGGAACGGGACATGGCTAGCTTGGTATCCAACCTTGTTGGGGAGTTTGCGGTTGCGCAAATGGACTGTTTGTGGTTGTTTGCGGTGCGTTAAAGGGACAGTCTTGGCCAAAATAAACTTTCATGATTCAGATAGAGCATGTAATTTTAAACAATTTTCCAATTTACTTTTATCACCAATTTTGCTTTGTTCTCTTGGTATTCTTAGTTGAAAGCTTAACCTAGGAGGTTCATATGCTAATTTCTTAGACCTTGAAGCCCACCTCTTTCAGATTGCATTTTAACAGTTTTTCACCACTAGAGGGTGTTAGTTCACGTATTTCATATAGATAACTTCTCGTGCACGAGCACAGTGTTATCTGGGAGCAGGCACTGATTGGCTAGACTGCAAGTCTGTCAAAAGAACTGAAAAAAGGGGCAGTTTGCAGAGGCTTAGATACAAGATAATCACAGAGGTTAAAAGTATATTATTATAAATGTGTTAGTTATGCAAAAATGGGTAATAAAGGGATTATCTATCTTTTAAAACAATAAAAATTCTGGTGTAGACTGTCCCTTTAAACGGGGAGTTTGGTCTGTCACTGTGAAGCGGGCATAACCCTTACACTACCTGATCGATACAACATCATACCTGATGTTTTAAAGCATGTTAAAAAATAACGTTTAAAGCACGTTATTCCAAACAATTTAGGAATGTTAGGTGATTTATGCCCTTTATGGATTAAAACCAGACTCTGCATCAACTATGTAATTTTCCATGAGAGTTTTGCCATGGATCCCCCTCCGGCATGCCACAGTCCAGGGGCGCGATCCGATAAAGATCGTAGTTTGTGGTGCAAGGGAGGGAACCCCCGCCGCCCGCAGTTTCAGCTTGAGCTATCCCATATACAGCGCCGTCAGAGGCTAAAGTGCCGTAAGTCGGATAAACCAGCGATGTCCAGAAATCTGCATAAGCACAAATTTCTGGAGTCGCCAGTGACTTAAGGCACTTTAGAAACTGCCGGCGCCTACAAAACCTGACTAAAGTTATAAAATCACCCGTACTGTCTAATACGCCTCCCAAACATAGCCCGACACGTCTAACCCTCTATCCGCTACCCCCCCCCCTCACTATCCTAACAATAAAAAATGTATTAACCCCTAAACCGCCGCTCCCGGACCCCGCCGCCACCTAATAAAGTTATTAACCCCTAAACCGCCGCTCCCGGACCCCGCCGCCAGCTATATTAAATCTATAACCCCCTAATGTGAGCCCCTACCCCGCCGCCATCTACCTTACCTACCCACTAAAGTGAGCCCCTACCCCCTAAAGTGAGCCCCTACCCCGCCGCCATCTACCTTACCTACCCCCTAAAGTGAGCCACCGCCGCCATCTATTTTAAAAATATTAACCCCTAATTTAATCCCCCTACACCCCCGCCAGCTATATTAACTATATTAACCCTAAATATATTAGGGTTAATATAGTTAATATCGTTATTATATTATATATATATTAAGTATAATAACCCTATCTAACTCTAACATCCCTAACTAAATTCTTATTAAAATAGATCTAATTAATATTAATATTATTATTATTATTATTTAAATCTAAATACTTACCTATAAAATAAACCCTAAGATAGCTACAATGTAATTAATAATTACGTTGTAGCTATTTTAGGGTTTATATTTATTTTACAGGTAACTTGGCATTTATTTTAACTAGGTACAATAGCTATTAAATAGTTAATAACTATTTAATAGCTACCTAGTTAAAATAATTACCAATTTACCTGTAAAATAAATCCTAACCTAAGTTACAAATACACCTACACTATCAATAAATTAAATAAACTACAAATATCTAAACTAAAATACAATAAAATAATCTAAACTAAATTACAAAAAATAAAAAAAATTACAAGATTTTTAAGCTAATTACACCTATTCTAAGCCCCCTAATAAAATAATAAAGCCCCCCAAAATAAAAAAAAATTCCCTACCCTATTCTAAATTAAAAAAGTTCACAGCTCTTTTACCTTACCAGCCCTTAAAATGGCCTTTTGCGGGGCATGCCCCAAAGAAAACAGCTCATTTGCCTGTAAAAAACCCCCCACAATACCACCCCCCAACATTACAACCCACCACCCACATACCCCTATTCTATACCCACCCAAACCCCCCTTAAAAAAACCTAACACTACCCCCCTGAAGATCCCCCTACCTTGTCTTCACCCAGCCGGGCAGAACTCTTCATCCGATCCGGGCGATGTCTTCAATCAAGCGGCAGTGAAGTCTTCTTCCATCCGGCGATGTCTTCAATCAAGCGGCAGTGAAGTCTTCTTCCATCCGCCGATGTCTTCAAGCAAAGCGGCATCTTCAATCTTCTTTCTTCGCTCCTCCGCCGCGGAGCATCCATCCTGCACGAAGACTCAACTAGGAATGAGGTACCTTTAAATGACGTCATCCAAGATGGCGTCCGTCTAATTCCGATTGGCTGATAGGATTCTATCAGCCAATCGGAATTAAGGTAGAAAAATCTGATTGGCTGATTGAATCAGCCAATCGGATTGAACTTGAATGAGAAATGAGAGGTTTTCTGTTGTCTATTCTGACGAAAGGAACAAAAACAAACGAGAGCTTCAAATTTACCCTTAACGGAACATTGAACCCAAATTTTTTCATTTGTGATTCAGATAGAGCATGCATTTTTAAGCAACTTTCTAATTTACTCCTCTTATCAAATTTTCTTCGTTCTCTTGCTATGTTTATTTGAAAAAAGAAGGCATCTAAGCATTTTTTTGGGTTCAGTACTCTGGACAGAACTTTATTCTTGGTGGATGAATTTAGCCACCAATCAGCAAGAACAACCCAGGTTGTTCATCAAAAATGAGCCGGCATCTAAACTTACATTCTTGCATTTCAAATAAGATACTAAGAGAATGAAGAAAATTTGATAATAGGAGTAAATTAGAAAGTTGCTTAAAATGTCATGCTCTATCTGAATCGTGAAAGAAAATATTTGGGCTCAGTGTCCCTTTAAATTACTTATCTAAGGGCAGAAAAAAAACTCACTTATCCCCAGATATAATTGAGAACCAAACAAATTCTTACCCTGAAAAGATAGAGATAATAATTTATATTTAGGCACCATGTCAGAATTTCAAGATTCAAACCATAAAGCTCTTCTAAATAGAATAGCTAAAAACATAGATTTGACATTAATCTTAAATGACATCAAATACAGTATTATAAATAAAATGATTCACATATTGAAGCAAAAAAGAATCCTATAATATAAAAGGCCAAGTGTGTTTGTTGGAAGCTGTCATGTGCAGTAGAGACAGCACAGGACAAACACCTGGCCTTACCTGACATGCTGTTTGCGGAAGTGGGCGTAGCCGAGGCGTGAGTGTGGGCGTGACCATGTGTGGCAGGGGCGTGGTCGATGCGAGAGAGAGAGAGGAAAGAAATAGAAAGAGAGGGGGAGAGACAAAAAGAGGTAGGTAAGAGCTAAAGAGAGGGGAAAGAGCAGAACAGAAGAGAGGGGGGAGGGAGAGCAAGAGAGAGGGGAAAGAGCAAAATAGAGGGAAGAGAAAGAAAAAGAGAGGGGGGAGAGAGAAAAAGAGAGGGGGAGAGAGAAAAAGAGAGGGGGAGAGAGAAAAAAGAGAGGGGGAGAGAGAAAAAGAGAGGGGGGAGAGAGAAAAAGAGAGGGGGAGAGAGAAAAAGAGAGGGGGAGAGAGAAAAAGAGAGGGGGAGAGAGAAAAAGAGAGGGGGGAGAGAGCAAAAGAGAGGGGGAGAGAGCAAAAGAGAGAGGGAGAGAGCAAAAGAGAGGGGGAGAGAGCAAAAGAGAGGGGGGAGAGAGCAAAAGAGAGGGGGGAGAGAGCAAAAGAGAGAGGGAGAGAGCAAAAGAGAGAGGGAGAGAGCAAAAGAGAGGGGGAGAGAGCAAAAGAGAGGGGGAGAGAGCAAAAGAGAGGGGGAGAGAGCAAAAGAGAGGGGGGGGAGAGAGAGCAAAAGAGAGGGGGGGGGAAGAGAGCAAAAGAGAGGGGGGGGGGGAGAGAGCAAAAGAGAGGGGGGGAGAGAGAGCAAAAGAGAGGGGGGGGGAGAGAGAGCAAAAGAGAGGGGGGGGGGGGAGAGAGAGCAAAAGAGAGGGGGGGGGGGAGAGAGAGCAAAAGAGAGGGGGGGGGAGAGAGAGCAAAAGAGAGGGGGGGGGGAGAGAGAGCAAAAGAGAGGGGGGGGGAGAGAGAGCAAAAGAGAGGGGGGGGGAGAGAGAGCAAAAGAGAGGGGGGGGGAGAGAGAGCAAAAGAGAGGGGGGGGGAGAGAGAGCAAAGGAGAGGGGGGGGAGAGAGAGCAAAAGAGGGGGGGGGAGAGAGCAAAAGAGAGGGGGGGAGAGAACAGAGAGGGGGGAGAGAGCAAAAGAGAGGGGGGAGAGAGAGCAAAAGGAGAGGGAGAGAGAGAGCAAAAGGAGAGGGGGAGAGAGCAAAAGGAGAGAGGGAGAGAGAGAGCAAAAGGAGGGGGGGGAGAGAGCGCAAAATGGAGGGGGGGGAGAGCAAAAGTGAGGGGGGGGGAGAGAGAGCAAAAGTGAGGGGGGGGGAGAGAGAGCAAAAGAGGGGGGGAGAGAGAGCAAAAGAGAGGGGGGAGAGAGAGCAAAAGAGAGGGGGGAGAGAGAGCAAAAGGAGAGGGGGGGAGAGAGAGCAAAAGGAGAGGGAGAGAGAGAGCAAAAGGAGAGGGAGAGGGTGAGAGAGCAAAAGGAGAGGGAGAGGGGGAGAGAGCAAAAGAGAGGGGGGGGGAAAGAGAGCAAAAGAGAGGGGGGGAGAGAGAGCAAAAGAGAGGGGGGAGAGAGAGCAAAAGTGAGGGGGGAGAGAGAGCAAAAGAGAGGGGGGGGAGAGAGCAAAAGAGGGGGGGGAGAGAGCAAAGAGAGGGGGGGAGAGAGAGCAAAAGAGAGGGGGGAGAGAGAGCAAAAGAGAGGGGGGGAGAGAGAGCAAAAGAGAGGGGGGGAGAGAGCAAAATAGAGGGGGGGGGAGGAGAGAGCAAAAGAGGGAGGGGAGAGGGCAAAAGAGAGGAGGGGGGGAGAGAGCAAAAGAGGGGGGGGGGAGAGCAAAAGAGAGGGGGGGGGAGAGAGCAAAAGAGAGGGGGGGGGGAGAAAGCAAAAGAGAGGGGGGGAGAGAGCAAAGACGAGGGGGGGAGAGAGCAAAAGAGAGGGGGGGGAGAGAGCAAAAGAGAGGGGGGGAGAGAGCAAAAGAGAGGGGGGAGAGAGAGCAAAAGTGAGGGGGGAGAGAGAGCAAAAGAGAGGGGGGGAGAGAGCAAAGAGAGGGGGGAGAGAGAGCAAAAGAGAGGGGGGAGAGAGAGCAAAGAGAGGGGGGAGAGAGAGCAAAAGAGAGGGGGGAGAGAGAGCAAAGAGAGGGGGGAGAGAGAGCAAAAGAGAGGGGGGGAGAGAGCAAAAGAGAGGGGGGGAGAGAGCAAAATAGAGGGGGGGGGGAGAGAACAAAAGAGGGAGGGGAGAGGGCAAAAGAGAGGAGGGGGGGAGAGAGCAAAAGAGGGGGGGGGGGAGAGCAAAAGAGAGGGGGGGGAGAGAGCAAAAGAGAGGGGGGGGAGAAAGCAAAAGAGAGGGGGGGGGAGAGAGCAAAAGAGAGGGGGGGGAGAGAGCAAAAGAGAGGGGGGGGAGAGAGCAAAAGAGAGGGGGGGAGGAGAGCAAAAGAGAGGGGGGGGGGGGAGAGAGCAAAAGAGAGAGGGGGAAAGAGAGGGGGGGAGAGAGCAAAAGAGAGGGGGGGATAGAGAGAGAGCAAAAGAGAGGGGGGGATAGAGAGAGAGCAAAAGAGAGGTGGAGCGAGAAGAGAGAGCAAAAAAATATGTTTCAGTGTTTCCCTGTTTAGGTGTGAATTCTATACAGTGATCGCCTAATCAGGGAGTGTGTACGGGTTGCATTCATACGGGGCTCTCTTGTTCGTGGGTGTGTGTGTAGGCACCCAGATGATTGGCTATTGCTTACGGTGATTGCTCTATTTATAGGATGTGTGTGACGCTTCCGGTATCACTGATACCGCTGCTCAGCTGGGAGTCCGGCATTGTACGCCGTTGCGAGTAATGCATGCTGCATTACAATAGTAAGTGCTTTATTGTTTTATCGGATACTGTTAACCATTTATGCAAGCTCTGATACGTTCAATAGTTTGTTATCCCCTGAATAGAATATGTTGATCGGTTGGTTGACACTGGGTATCGGCTAAGGGGTAATTTTGTTGACGGTATGTGTGTGATCAATCTTATGATGTTTTACACGCATATGTATTGTTAAATTGGATTGCTAGTTTTGAACTGGGGTTAGTAAATCTGATTGTGGGTAATTGGCACGGGGTCTATGCGTTATGCGGTACTTGGGTGAATGATCCCAATCTGCTCTTATGTGTTTTGAGAATATATGGGTAGCTTAAATGTATTTTGAAGTGTTAGTATATTTGAGACTCTAAGAATGGTTGAGACATGTTGCTTATTCTGTGTATGACATGAATCAGTTTCATTTTTTATACAGGGGTGTGTGAAGCAGGAGCTCTTACCCTATGTAGTTGATTGTGTATTGTTTGGGTCTCTGCTTTTTTGTGATTTCCATCCTTTATGATGTTTAGCTGATTATACCTTTTTTGGTTCATACGGGTTTAGCATAAGTGGGTGTGTAACTATCTATATACCTAGTGCTTATGAACTATTCCTGATAGTGAGAGTTGCGCCTCTTACACTTGTGATTTGGTTAATAGTAGCTGTTATTGTGGTTACTGTGTGAGATAGATTTTACCTTTTCTTATTTCCTTGGTTTTTAATATGTTGAGCTCAGATGTGAGCTAGCATGCCATTTTTTCTGTGGTGAAGGGTTGCCACTGTTGTAATTAACTCTTAATGTGTTTTTTGTATTTTGTATATTATATTGTCCACTTAGATTCCATTTGCATATTTTGTATTGTTTCAGATCATAATTGTCTTGAAGAAGGCCCACATATGGGTCAAAACGTCGACATTTAAACTAATGTGAAATAAAATTGCACTGTTCTATGCTTCAATATACGTCCTGTGTGTCCTCCTACATCAATAAATATATATATATATATATATATATATATATATATATATATATATATATATATATATATATATATATATATATATATATATATATATATATATATAGTTAAAAAATTTCCACTAGCCATTGGCGAGTATAAATTTAAGGGTGGCAAGTGAAAGTTAGTTAGTGAATGTTGAGTCTGAAGTATGGTGAAATGTTGTAAATAGCAAAGTTGGCAAATTGTCTTTGCAGAATGTACATTCCTATTGCAATTCTGACAAACGCACATTTTGGGCATTGTTCTAAAACTATTATCTAAAGGGATATTATATAGACATGAAAGTGCAAGCATATGTTATTCCTCTATGGCTGTAGGGACCCCATTAGTGTTTAGACTGCTACTTCTGAAAAAGTAAACAGGTCAGAGAAAGAGAAATTGCAGAGGAAAATTGAAAAAGAAGGTAGAGTTAAGAGAGAATGGAGATAAAACGAAGAGTAAATGGATATGAGAAGGGAAAGAAAGAGTATAAAGAGAAGATATTGCCTGAGAGAGAAAGGAGAGGGTAAAAAGAGAGACTGAAGAGAGGAGCGTGTCGAGAAAGAGAGTTAAGAGCGAGAAGGAGAGATGATAATTATAAAAAAAAAAAAAAAAAAAAAAATCTCCAGGTCTGCTATGACCTTCCATGACTGTCGGCACTTTCTATGTTCAACAACTTCCTTTTTCTATTCAGCTGTTGTGTTCCCAAGAACCTCTAGTTGATGTTGCTGCTAAGAACTTATTTTTGTTAATTTATTACTAAATGTAGCATTATTTAATTTGTTATGGTATAAAATAAAAACAATATTACAGAGGGGGTGAAGTAGTGGGTGTGGTGTGGGTGGGATTAGAAGTGTCGAGTAACATTATGTTCTGGCTAGTATCTTAGGACTTGAAATTTTGAGCCCTGTGTGTGTGTGTGTAATATATATATATATATATATATATATATATATATATATATATATATATATATATATATATATATATATATACAGTGAGGCCTCGGTTTACGAATTTAATTCGTTCTCCGGGTCGTTTCGTATTGCGAAAAATTCGTAAACCGAAACACGTTTTCCCATAGGAATGCATTGAAAATCAATTAATGCGTTCCGGAGGTCCGAAAAAATTCAAATAAAGTGTCCAAAAAATGCTCCAAAAGGCTCCAAAAGGCTTAACAACTTGCTGCAAATGGCTCCAATGTCTCCAAAAGGCTCCAAAAGGCTTAACAACTTGCTGCAAATGACTCCAAAAGGCTCAACAACTTGCTGCAAAATGGCTCCAAAACCTCTCCAACACCTCCACACTGGTACCCAAACTTCATTAATTCAATCATACTTGAGTATGCAGGGGGCACAGGGGCCACTGGTTTCGTATTGCGAAAAATATTCGTAAACCGAGGGGGGCAAACCGGCATTTTGTTTCGTATTGCGAAAAAAAATTCGTAAACCGAGTCAATTTTTCTTCAAATTTCGATTTCGTAAACCGAAATTTCGTATACCGAGTCGTGCGTAAACCGGGGCCTCACTGTGTGTGTGTATATATATATATATATATATATATATATATATATATATATATATATATATATATATATATATGTGTGTGTGTATATATATATATATATATATATATATATATATATACACACACGTTGATTGGAGTAGCCGTGTTAGTCCAGAGATTTAGATATCAAAATAACAAGAGTATTGCATTGAGCAATGATACTTTTTTATTGGTCTAACTATACATTTATAAGATGACAAGCTTTCGGAAGAGTTCCTTCCTTTATCAAGTCTGGAGCAATACAGTATTGCTCCAGACTTGATAAAGGAAGGAACTCTTCCAAAAATGTGTGTATATAATATATATATGTGTATATAATATATATATATATATATATATATATATATATATAATCACATATTCCTTTATGTGAAGAACATTTGTATGTGAAATATTCATATTTCATGTCGGGATAGTGAAATTTGGTTAAACACGATCAGGTTTGTGCACAAGTAGGGTGTTAGGTTGTTTTTTTTCTCCACTTTTTTCACTCAATTGAAGTCTGTGGGAGAATATGTTAATGCATTTGCTATAATCGAAGTTCACCTTTTTTTTGTGCACGTTGGGTTAGCGCTTTTTACTTTTAACTTGTAATACTCACGCTACCCGACTCGAGCAGAAAGCTTACTTCTAGCAAAGTTAACGGTTTAGCGGGACCGCTAATTTGCACTACACTTGTAATCTAGCTTGAAATTGGATGAGCTTGCAGGGAGACCATACCTCATTAGCTTATCTTTATATGTTTATACCAAATCCTCCTTATATCTCTATACACAGGGAGACCAAAACTTAGATCAATAGAAAATGACAATTTTAGTACCTCCTTATCCTAACCCCTACTGGGAATGTGATTCCCCCCCCCCCCCCAAACCTTCTATCCATAGTTTTTATATAACCAGTACTTGAAATGTTCCGTATAGGTAGGGATTACAACAGGCAAAATGGACAATTTCAAATGACAAAATCAAGGTTAAGGAGCCATCTATAAACCATATAATACACTCCAGCAGGTAATATGGATCTTTGGGAACACAGTAAAAGAGAGAAAAACAATATGGTACACTGTCTCTTTAACCCTCGCTTGTTGAGGTTGTTTTGAAGACAAGATTTAAGAAACACTTGCACATAGCATTGTATTATCTTTTTAATTTGTTTGGCTATTACACTTGTATCTAGTGAAAAGAAACCATGTCCTCTTATATGTCAAACTAATTTAGAAAAAGTAAAATGTCATATCCATTCACCCTTGACTATGGTTTACAATGTCATCTTGATTTTTTTTATACTTGTTTTATTGCAGTGTTAAAGGGGGGGGAGTACAATATTTAATAAACATGCCATTTTGAAGTACACTGTCTTTTATGTTATTAGCAAGATCTTAATATCTTTCAGTAATACTAAGATCAGCAGACATTCAAAGAATGTTTTGTTTGTAGATTCATGGCTGCCAGATGTTGGAAACTGTTTATAAACACAGCTGTGGAGGGCTGCCCCCTGTCCGCAGTGCACTAGAAAAGTAAGTGTTCTAGTTTTAATCTATGTGTTCTCTATGAATAGTTAAAGGGATACAAAAGCCAATTTTTTTTTTCTTTCATGATTCAAAGAGAGCATGCAATTTTAAGCAACTTTCTAATTTACTCCTATTATAAATTTATTTGAAAAAGCAGGGATATAAGCTTAGAAACCGGCCCCTTTTTTGTTCAACACCTGGGTAGTGCATGCTGATTGGTGGCTAAATTTATCCACCCATCAGCAGGAGCTACCCAGGTGCTGAACACAAAATGGGCCGGCACCTATGCTTACATTCCTGCTTTTTCAAATAAAGATAGCAAGAGAACGAATAAATATTTATAATAGGACTAATTAGAAAGTTGCTTAAAATTGCATGCTCTATCTGAATTGTTACAGAAAAAATGTGGGTTTAGTATCCCTTTAAGAGCACATGGCTTTACCAAATAATGTGACTCCTAAAAATGTTATGTTTTTCTCTTAGTATAATTTGCTTTACTGAAAAAAGGGTGGTTATAGCTATAATTTAGGTGAAATAAAGGGAGTGCCTGTCTTAAAGGGACAGTAAAATTAAACTTTCATAATTCAGGTAGTGTATGCAATTTTAAACAACATTCCAATTTACTTTTATTTTTACGTTTGCTTTGTACTTTTGGTATCTTTTGTTGAGGATTATACCTAGGTGCGCTCAGGAGCAGCAATGCAGTACTGGCAGCTAGTTGATGATTTGTAGCTGCACATATGTCTCTTGACATTGGCTCACTTGATCGGTTTAGTGCACATCGGCTTCTGTGTTAGCACAGCTTAGCAAGGGACGTTGCGGTTTTGTTAACCCCTGTTGGCTGCACTATCTTTGTTAGATGCATTGGATTAGCGCGTCTTTGGTGTCTCCTGCGCGTATCAGTTTAAATAGCGTGCTTCAGCATTCACTCACTGCCCATTTATGGTTCTTTGTTTAGTAGGTGCGTTATACTTTGTTCTTTTAGCTTCTTTGTTTCCGAACCAGCTTGACTCCTGGATTAACCCTCTGTTTGCTGCCTGCCCTGACCTCTGAACTGTTTGACAATTTTTCTGCCTCACGATTTGGTACTCATTCTGCCTGTTTGCTTTACTTAACTACTGCCTGCTCCCAACTATTATTTTGCCTGAAGATTCTGCCTTGTTGTGCCTAATTGTTGCTTACCCAGACTGTCAACTGTGCTATGGTACTTTTACCTTTTTCTGATACTTATTTTGTCCTGGGCATCACTCTGTTATTTTTTGCTTTATTGTCACTTCTCAGGCTTTTGGGTCCTTACATGATAGTTTTCTAGGCTGTGGTATTTTTTTTTATCTGTTACTTCAACTGATGCTGGGTTAAGAATACTACTGACCGGGTAATTGAAGTGATGGGTGAACTTTCTTGCAGTCCTGATATTATAGACATGCCAGAACATGGAACTCGCAGAAGGGGAAGTTATTGGGAGGCTATGCTGTACAACTCATGCTCTAGATTTTAAGATTGAAAAGCTGACCAATGTGTTCAAAACCTTCATGCAGAAGTCCCAACCCAACTTCTGTACCTCCCCAAGTTCCTTCTGGAAATTTTTCAGGACCCCAATTACCAGTCCCAGATAAATTTGACAGTAACCCTGGGAAGTGCCACGGCTTCCTCAATCAATGCATACTCCACTTTTGGAAAAACGCAGTATCCACTTTCAGAACAACTCTGTATCCATTTCTTAATCTTCATTGTATCTCTGCTTTGAGGAAAGGCCCTGGCCTGGGTCTCCCCACTTATAGAAAGGATGATCCCTGTCTTTTGGATAATAAACTCCTTTATGACCATGTTACAGACTGTATTTTATAAACCGGGACAATCTACAGCTGGAGAAACCTTTCTTTTGGATCTTTGGCAAGGCTCTCAATCAATAGGCCCAGTATGCTATTGATTTCAGAACCCTAGAGGCTGAGACTGATTGGAATACTAGGGCATTGAAGGTAGCTTTGCGAAAATGTCTTTGTAAGAGAATCAAGGCTGAGATTGCGTATTGGGATATTCCAGACTTACTCGTGGGATTCATTGACTTGTGTATTCAGTTAGATTTTTGTTAACACAAAGGTTTCTCAAACCCATTATAAAACTTTCACCTCACTTCTTTTCTCCTCCTCCACCTTTTACAGAAGATTCCAAACCAGCAGAGGAAGCAATAGGAGTTGGTGCCATTCACATTTTTGGGGCTGAACGTCTGAGATGAGGTTCATTGGGACTATGTCTCTATTGGTTTGAAAGTTCACCTTCTTTGAAATAGTCCTACTCGTCAGTAAAAGATTGTGCTTAACCCTGGTAGTGGTACAAGGTTAAGCCATATCTTGAATATAACCTCTTTTAAAGGGACATTTAACCCCAAAAAATTATTTCATGATTCAGATAGAGAATACAATTTTTAAAAGTTTCCAATTTAGTTCTATTATCAAATTTATTTAATTCTCATGTTATTCTTTATTGAAGAGATACCTATGTAGGTAGCGTGCACATGCCTGAAGCACTAAATGACAGAAAGTAGTTCTGCCATATCAGACCACACATTTACTTTGTACTACTGGGATTTTGCACACAGAACATTTTTACTTTTGATTTAGTTTAATATTCCAACATTCCTGTCGTCTTTGGCTTACCTTGGTTTAGGAAACGCAAACCCACATTTTATTGGTCTCAAGGGGGGGCAGTGTTATAGATCCTGTCTGAGATCCCCTGCTGTGGTCATGATTTCTTGTATATCTACAGCCACTAAGGAATCGGGTTTATCCCCTGAATACTCAGCCGCCTTTTTGGAAAAAACTTCAGAAAAGTCAGTCTTTGCCACCTTACAGATCATATGTGTTAGGTCTCAGATCGCCTGAGTACCACTTCATAATCTTCATAATAATAATCAGTATGTTACACTTATCACTGGAATTGAGTATTTCACATTCAAGGCCTTGGAGAGCAAGAATCAGACATGCACACACGGATCTCTAAGTCTGCTCTAATTTATTCTTAGCAGGGCTGGGTAATATATTACATTACATACATGTGAAACACAGAGGGTCTTCATACACACCCCCTATTACAAGTTGGGTAATACAACTTAACAGACATAAGACAACAAGATAACATAGGAATGTAAAAATGCTCTTAGCTGCATGGTTACATTACATGTTACTCCCCAAAGAACAGATGTCATATAACAAAATACAGAAAAAAAACAACGGTTCAATATCAGTACAACAGTTCAATGCAAGTTCATCAATTGCTTCTTAGATACAAAATGGCAGCACTATGGTTATATATTCTTACATTCCACCCTTTTATTCTAACAGAATAACATACCATAAAAATTATATACTATTTAAAACAGAGAACAGCTATATAAAAGGCACAGAACATTAGTAAATCTTTTAATACTAATGTAAGCCTAATACTACGGTATAACATGAATATGTGTGAGAACACTATATAGAAATCCATACACTTATTGCTATAATAGCCAATAGGGCACAGTTTGTCACTGCATAATAGTACAGTCTCTCCAATACTCTCCATCTTCCTCCCAGAATCTCCAAACTACTGATCTGTCTGCTCCACGACCCAGCCAAACCCCCATCTACCCCCAAACAACACCATCTTTATTTCTCAACGTCCATAGCTAGCACCTCCCAATATTACCGACAGTTTCTCACTCTGTACACTCTACACAGTGAAGCATAGCATGGGAATAGCATAAGTCTCTCCGGTGGCCGCTTTAAGAACAGTCTTTGTCCTCTTAGAGCTCCACCTCCCTCAGACACTCTGATTCAATACCATAGTCCATTTGCAGTAGAGGTGCCTTGCACATAAGAAAGTGTCCATCTGCAGGTACATAATAGAAGTATGATGGTTTGTTCATAGGGTAGACAAGGGAAATAGGTGTATCCCATAGCAACAGATACTTGAGTCAGAAGGAGTCTAAGAAGGAAACAAAACAGCACAAGATGAGCACGCACTCTGATACAATAACAATTATACACAACATAACTTTTTTCTTGTTTAAGAATCACAATTTCCTTTAATACCTTAATTTATCATATGTCATCTAAATCTAGGAAAAAAACATTGTGGGTATATAATACAAACTAAATACATTTATTGCATTTCTACAGAGAATAACTCACAGCTACTCTATATAATTTATATGATACCTTAAACATGAACACTAAGCAAGTAAAAACTACAAGACTTCAACATGAAGCTATATAACTATGCTTGTTAACTTGTGCTAAGGCTTGCAAAAACAATGAAAAATAAAACAGTCAATAAAAACATTTTCATTACAATTTAATTTCTTCACACTTTCTCTTTGAACTACTAAAAAATAACCTAGTGTTACTTTTTTCTGTAATGTTCATAATTCTCCAACTATGATCTTAATAGAATCCGCTATCTCCTCAAAAATAGACACTTAATTTACTAATTATTTTATGCAACCTAAATTCTCTTGCGCAGGATTTTGAGGAAAGAATACAATCATAAAATTGTTAAAACTACAAAATCTCTTTAAAGGTAAACACATCCTTAGGGTAAGATAATTCCCTTCACTGTCAAACACCTGGAATTGCAAATACCATACCCGTTAAATAAGAGAAAATACATACGCTTTATTAAAGATATGGTAAGTAGACAATATATATATCGGTATAACTATACAACTCCCAAAACTCCTATTTCTCTTTTAAAATTGTTACAAATATCTAGCTGAGGCATGTCCTTTATCTTTTGTTTTAAGTAGTTTGATTTATACACTAAGGAATGATTGCAATGGGCAATTCCTACCAAAAAAGTTCTTTATTCTTATACCTTACTCCATTGTAAGACACATCAAGGTTTAAAGTTACACCCCTATCCGGAAGATTACTTTGTTTAAGTACATAAGCTACAGTGTGTACTTATACAAATAAAGCATACTTTTCAGCTATATGACTTCTTATAACCAATATGATTCATAAAAAATAACACAATTAAAAGAGAATATAAAACAAGTAATATAAGTAATATAAGTAAATACTCCCCTAATTTTGCTGGGGATGCTCTGTAGTACCATAACAGGTACATAACTCCAACAAGCAAGGCACAGTCAAGAGAAGGATAGTCTTTATGTTCTGAAGACACCTATCATAGGAAACAGTTATAAGTTGCCCAGAGGTACCAAACCCTAGTTCTGGGGTTTGGTACCAGCTTACAATGCAAAGAATTGGTCCAAAAATAGTGTTCAGCAGCTTTACTGCATTATGGTGATTTAGCAAACATGACAAAGTCTTTGTTCTTTTTTTCCCCTTCACCTAGGCACCAGGCATTTCTTTATTTAAAAGTTTTACTTGCATTAAATCTTCAATCTTTTGGAGAGTTTACTATGGAAATGTATCTGTACAATTTAACGTATAATGTACAGAGGGGGAAAGTGTTGATAAATCCTATCAGGACCCCATGCGTGTCAGAAACGTAGTCTCGTACCAATAGTCTGACACTGTAGTGTATGGGTAAAATAACCCAACAATAATATGTGATGGGGTGTGCTCACTATCCTAGTAATTGAAAAAGTAACAAGGGAAGAGAAAAATTGATTGTTATAGAGCACTCAAAATAACATGTAGTTATACTATATAGCAGATTGGGGGCTGTCCAAGACGAGATCAATAATAAAACTTAGGTGCTTGCTATGAGCTGTGCTACCTTACCCTATGTCTCTTTTCAGTACAATTATTGGTAGTATTTAAATTTTGTATAATGATCATATAGCCGACAGTTTGCTTGAGACTCAGACAGGTCTTTATCTCTCCAGTATTGCATTTAGAATAGTATACATTGTATGAGGTCAATCCTCTTTCTTAGATAGTTTCCTCTGTGCAATACGTGAGCAGTTTTGGGTGCACTCCTGCCTGAGATTTCTCTACTGTCTCAACCTTCATAGTATATACCAATTTTTTACTTTATACTGTGTTATTTGATTACAGTACATAGGTATGGTTATTACCTGGGTATGCCAGCTCTGTATTTTAATCTAAGCTTTATATACACTCACATGGATAGTTTGTATCTATCTTTTACTTTAACTATTAAACATTAAGTTTTTTTATTGATCTCGTCTTGGACAGCCTCCAATCTGCTATATAGTATAACTACATGTTATTTTGAGTGCTCTATAACTATCCATTTTTCTCTTCCCTTGTTACTTTATCTGTACAATTTAACCTAAGTATGGAAAACTAAAAAAAAAAATCATTTACGGCGAGATTACGAGTTCTGCGTTAAAATGCATTAAAAGCAGCGTTAAGGGGTCCTAACGCTGCTTTTTACTCACTTTCTTTCCGTGACTCGAGGCTACCGCAGATCCCCTTACGTCAATTGCGTATCCTATGTTTTCAATGGGATTTGCCTAACGCTGGTATTACGAGTCTTGGAAGAAGTGAGCGGTAGAGCCTCTACCGACAAGGCTCCAACCGCAAAAAAAAGTCATTAGTTAAGAGTTTTATGGGCCAACGCCGGAACATAAAGCTCTTAACTACTGTGCTATAAAGTACACTAACACCCATAAACTACCTATGAACCCCTAATCGGAGGCCCCCCCCACATCGCAAACACTAAAATAAATTTTTTTAGCCCATAATCTCCCGCTCCAGACACCGCCGCAACCTACATTATACCTATGAACCCCTAATCTGCTGCTCCTAACATCGCCGACACCTATATTATATTTATTACGCCATAATCTGCCCCCCCAATGTCGCCGCCAGCTACCTACAATTATTGACCCCTAATCTGCCGACCAGACCTTGCCGCCACTATAATAAATGTATTAACCCCTAAACCGCTGCAGTCTCGCCTCGCAAACACTATAATAAATTTTATTAACCCCTAATCTGCCCTCCCTAACATCTCCGCCACCTACCTACAATTATTAACCCCTAATCTCCCACCCCCAACATCGCCGCTACTATAATAAAGTTATTATTATAACTTTACGGCTCCAGGTAGGGTGATCTTCAGGGGGGTAGTGTTAGGTTTTTTAAGGGGGGAGCGGGTGGGTTTTAGAGTAGGGGTATGTGGGTGGTGGGTTGTAATGTTGGAGGGGGATTGTATTTTTATTTACAGGTAAAAGAGCTGATTACTTTGGGGCAATGCCCCGCAAAAAGCCCTTTTAAGGGCTGGTAAAATAGCTGATTACTTTGTAATTTAGTTTAAGGTAGGGAATTTTATTATTTTGGGGAGCTTTGTTATTTTATTAGGGGGCTTAAATTAGGTGTAATTAGATTAAAATTCATGTAATATTTTTTGTAATTTAGTGTTTGTTTGTTTTTGTACTATAGTTTAGTTTATTTAATTGTATTTTAGTTTAGCTAATTGTAGTTAATTTATTTAATTAATTTATTGATAGTGTAGTGCTAGGTGTATTTGTAACTTAGGTTAGGATTTTTTTACAGGTAATTTTGTAATTGTTTTAACTAGGTAGCTATTAAATAGTTATTAACTATTTAATAGCTATTGTACCTAGTTAAAATAAATACAACGTTGCCTGTAAAATAAATATAAATCCTAAAATAGCTACAATGTAACTATTAGTTATATTGTAGCTATATTAGGGTTCATTTTATAGGTAAGTATTTAGTTTTAAATAGAATTAATTTATTTAATGATAGTAAATTTATTTAGTTTAATTTAAATTATATTTAAGTTAGGGGGGTGTTAGGGTTAGGTTTAGGGGTTAATAACTTTATTATAGTAGCGGCGACGTTGGGGGCGGGAGATTAGGGGTTAATAATTGTAGGTAGCTGGCGGCAATGTTAGGGAGGGCAGATTAGGGGTTAATAAAATTTATTATAGTGTTTGCGAGGCGGGACTGTGGCGGTTTAGGGTTTAATACATTTATTATAGTGGCGGCGAGGTCCGGTTGGCAGATAAGGAGTTAATAATTGTAGGTAGGTGGCGGCAACGTTGGGGGGGCAGATTAGGGGGTAATAAATATAATATAGGTGTCGGCGATGTTAGGGGCAGCAGATTAGGGGTTCATAGGGATATTGTAGGTTGCAGCAGTGTCCGGAGCAGAAGATTAGGGGTTAATAATAAAATGCAGGTGTCAGCGATAGCAGGGGCGGCAGGCTAGGGGTTAATAAGTGTGAGGTTAGGGGTGTTTAGACTCGGGGTTCATGTTAGGGTGTTAGGTGTAGACTTAGAAAGTGTTTCCCCATAGGAAACAATGGGGCTGCGTTAGGAGCTGAACGCTGCTTTTTTGCAGGTGTTAGGTTTATTTTCAGCCAGCTCAGCCCCATTGTTTCCTATGGGGATATCGTGCACGAGCACGTTTTTCCAGCTTACCACTACCGTAGGCAACACTGGTATTGAGAGTTGAAGGGAAGCTAAATTATGCTCAACGCTCCCTTTTCTGAGGCTAACGCAGCCATTCAGACAACTCGTAATACCAGCGTTGGCTTAAGGGTGCGCTGGGAAAAAAAGCCTCGTTAGCACTGCGGGTCTTTACCAACAAAACTCGTAATCTAGGCGTTAGTTAGTGGGGGGGTTTCTGGATACAGCTTTATGATCTAATGCTTCAAATACAAATATTTTGTTAATAACTAGTCTGATCATTGTAAAGTACATATTCTTACTTAAAAAAACACTTACTTAAATCCCATAAATAAAGATACTCATCAAATACTCTGCCCCTTTGTTCGCGTGAAACACACCATATGTCACGCTAACACAATATGACAGCAAGCTAAAAGACCATCAAGCAAAATCATATATACCTCAATATCTATTCTATTCATACAGTACCCCTTCCACACATTACTTAAAGAATAAAAACATGCTCTTAGAAAACACTTAAAATCAACTGCCCACTACACAAAACATCAACAGTCGATACTCACACTCATTAAAAATGCAGCACTTAAAAAATACCACATTCTTGCAAAACACTACAAAAAATTAAATTCCCATAACAACCTTTAAAGGGACAGTCAACACCAGAATTTTTGTTGTTTATTACCCATTCCCCAGTTTTGCAAAACCAACACTGTTATATTAATACACTTTTTACTTCTGTGACTAACTTGTATCTAAGCATCTTCCGACCGCCCCTAATCACATGACTTTTAGTTATTATCTATTGAATTGCATTTTAACCAATTAGTGCAGTGTCTGCCACTAGCCATGGGCGTGATTACAATGTTATCTATATGGCCTACAAGAGCTAGCTCTCCCCTGCTGTGAAAAGTAAATAAAATAGAGGCGGCCTTCAAGGGCTTATACATTATCATATGAGCCTTCCTAGGTTTGCTTTCAACTAGAATACCAAGAGAACAAAGCAATATTGTTGATAAAAGTAAATTGGAAAGTAGTTTAAAATTACATGCCCTATTTGAAAATTGAGAGGTTTTTTTTTTACTGTCCCTTTAATTATGGTTTTGTAAATTTTACCCTGCACAATACTATGAGATCATGCTAATTAGGGTTACACCGATACCATTTTTTTATGACTAAGTACAAGTACCGATACTTGTTTTCAAATACTCGCCGATACCAATTACCGATACTTTTTTTTTAATGTCATGTGACAGTTTACCAAGCACAATACAGACTAATTATTTAAGATTCCTTCTTTATAATTATGAAGGGCTGTAATTCAAAAGACATTATGAAATAATAAAGTTCACTGAACATGTTTATAAATAAAAAATATTACAATAAAATATAAAATTTAAAGGGGTGATACAATTGGTTGTAGGGCTGTTATATAACATCAATCTGACATTTATATGGAGGTTCGACTCTAAGTTGAACAGTCTTTCAATTTCCACACTACTGCATGGGGCAGAAAGATATTTTTGGGCCATTTTTGCCAGAGCTGGAAATCTGTTTATTAACTGCCCAGTACTTCAGGGGTTTGTCTGAACGAGGTACAGTGATCTCTCCTACAATAATACAAATAACAATTTGTATTGTCAGAACAGTAGTAAACAAGTTTTAGTTTAGTCTCCACTCCAGTTTAAAATGAAATGGGGACATGCAGTTTGAAAAAACGCCACAAGATAGCATATGGGTAGGAAGTAGAGGTATCGGTTTAAGTATCGGTGCGTTTGCACGAGTACAAGTACTCATGCAAATACTTGGTATCGATACCGATACTAGTATGGGTATCGGTGCATCCCTAATGCTAATAATGCTAATAAACTCTAGTTGCACATTTACAAATGAAATCCCCAACCATGAATTGACAAAGAAAACACACAAACACCTAAATACTATATTCTGGGAAAGGTCAGACAATAATGTCACTGTCACATGCACAGTGCAAACCCACTGTTAAAGAAGCATGTTTTCACAAATAATTTGTTAAAAGCTTTAGAACCCTATGCTATACTTTTACATAACCAGGATTTTAATGAATACACAATTAGTTTTAGTTTATGATTTATTTATTTTTTATATACAATTTGATATTCAACACTTTTGCAGCTTTCTGACTAAATATAACAATTTTATATAACAAAAAGGAAATTTTTGAAAATAATAATTTACACTAATAGATTAAAAGGACACTTTACTAAAATTTCCTCCCCTTTAAACTGTTCCCAATGATCCATTTTACTTGATGGAATATATGTAATTTTCCATTGCTCTGTCCAAGCACTGAGCTCCAGTTTTCCAGACACATAAAAGATAAGAAACACAATGAGATATGCTATTACCTGAAACTCAACCCATTGTAATAGGTTGTGATTTAAAAGCACAAAACCAGCTACTTCTTATATATACACGAATAAACCTGGAAATGCAATTTCTCCTACATTTTTCTACTATGTTACTGGTATAACAAGTCAATGAAAATACATTAATCTAAAAACAGTTTTCCAGTGTACTGTCCCTTTAAGGGCTGACCATTTATAATATGCATATGACATATATAACTTAGCCATGATTAGGAAACTTGTATTATTTACCATTAAAATGTTACTTCTTTACTGTATCATAACCTATATATATATATATATATATATATATATATATATATATATATATATATATATATATATATATATATATATATATATATAAAAGCCATCACAGCATAAATAATAGTACACAGAAATATGTTACCAGTTTATATTAAAATTAAAAACCACTCTAAAAATGTTTTATATACATTTAATAACATACAGCTATATAACTTTTCTTTTCCCTTTTCCACAACTCTACATAAATCTTACACATCCCCACATAACAAGATACTTAAATTAACATATTAATCACATGCCAGAAAAACTCTTTAATTTACCAAAACATGACCTAAAATCACACACATCATCGTACTTACAATTTCTTTAGTTCACTTGCAAATACACACACAATTAACAGCTTTACCCTGATTAATTACCAGTGAGAAAACACAGATACAAAAATAATAATAAAAAAAACAAGAAATACACAGACTGCATATCTTAAATCTTTCACTGAAGGCACTCATGACAATGTATTCTGAAGCCGTTTCAGCATACATTAAATTTTGAAAGACACAGGAAACACATTTTATAAATGCTCTATCTCTGTCAGGAAAACAAACATTTATTAGTGACAGAATAACAAGATAAAACTCTTTACTAAGTTTAAAATGTATTTTTTAGGAATGTCCATTTTCAAACAATTTAAGACGTCTAACAAATAATTAGACAAGATAATAAATCCTTAGAACTTCAGTAGAGAGCTTTACAAGTAACAAAAACACAGTGAAACACTTTTAACACATACATTACACAGAAAAGGTTTTCACATACAACGCTATTATTCAAGATACATCCTTACATATCACATTACATTATTATGTACAGGGAGTCAGGAATTTTCCCCCCATAAGAGTTAAGTTAAAGAATCAGTCATAAATTATTCTCCGTCAGCAAATTATGGTCTGTGAGTCAGTTTCTGCGCAGCATTTCATGAGACTATTGCCAAGAGCTCTTGAGAGAAAAATAAAATAAAATTTCTTTCTAATGACACGGTGATTCCACAGATCACCTAATTACTATTGGGAATATCACTCCTGCCCAGCAGGAGGCGGTAAAGAGCACCACAGCAAAGATGTTAAATATCACCTCCCTTCCCTCCAACCCCAGTCATTCTCTTTGCCTACGTTAAGAGCAAGGAGGTGGTAAAGTTTAGGTGTTTGGAAGAAGATTCTTCAAGCAAGATTTTGTTATTTTTTTCAGCAGTACAAGTTTGTTCTGCTTTGTCCTGGGGTGTAGCCATAGCCCATGTCAGTCTCTTCAGTAGAGCAGTGGTGGCTTTTAAGCATTGGGAACTTGTGGGGTACAATCCTCACTGCGCCTCCCATATATTTAATGCTGCCCTAACATTAAAAGCCTAAGTAAGATTACTCAGTCTTTGTTTTTCTTCCACAGGTCCATCTGAGGGAGCATGCCTCTCAAACCTAGTGAGCTGCCTTGCTGCCTGGCAGATTTCTGAAGGTAAGTGCTGACTTTATTTTTCTGGGAACATATGCAGGAAAAATATGGCACTTTAATATCAGTTGATGGGACAAGAGACATTCTCCTATTGCTTATGGGATCATGTTAATATCGGCAGTAATGGCAGGCACTGGGGACGAGGAGACTTAGGCACAATATGTGGTGTTTTTTTATCTTACTCCCGGCGGCTTTAGAATACATTTAGCCGACCGGGAGGTTAATTTTGTGACGCCCACAATGGGCGGGGTTAGCTGAGGCGGCAAGTTTCTGTTGCACGCTTTTTCCTCCTTCACTTCCTGTGTTCCGGCGGGGAGATAGCTTTGTTGCAGTTTGTTAGCAGTGTTACGGTTACCGGTCTGCATTTTACAGCATATAGAAGTTGAGTCCGGATTTATCTAGCAGAATATTCACTCCGGTGTCAGGCTTACATTAACCATCAGGGAGGAACTCGGAGTTCCTTGGCCATGACAGAGGTAGCCAAGATTATTCAGTGGGCGGAGACCCACAACTGCTGTCTATCTGCGATCCACATTCCAGGAGTGGACAATTGGGAAGCGGATTTTCTGAGCAGATGGACCTTTCCCCCGGGGTAGTGGGAACTCCATCCGGAAGTGTTTTCCAGCTTGCTTTGTAAAATGGGGACAGCGGGAACTGGATCTCATGGCATCCCGTCAGAATGCCAAGCTCCCGAGGTACGGGTCGAGGTTGAGGGATCCTCAGGCTGTACTGATAGATGCTCTGGCGGTTCCTTGGAATTTCAGTCTTGCATACCTTTTTCCTCCGTTCGCTCTCCTTCCTCGGGCCATTGCTCAAATCAAACAGGAGAGGGCGTTGGTGATCCTCATTGCACCGGTGTGGCCTCGCAGGATCTGGTATGCCGTCCTAATAGAGATGTCATCTCGCCCTCCTTGGAGACTTCCACTGAGGAAGGAACTTCTACTTCAAGGGCCCTTCCTTCACCCAAATCTAGTTTCTCTGAAGCGGACTGCTTGGAGATTGAACGCTTAATTTTATATAAGAGTCGGTTATTGAGTCCATGATTCAGGCTCGTAAGCCTGTTAACAGGAAGATTTACTACAAGATAATTTTGTCTTTTCTCCAAGAGGGTTTGGAGAAGGGTTTATCGGCAAGTTCTTTGAAAGGTCAAATATCTGCCTTGTCTATTTTGTTACATAAATGTCTGGCGGATGTACCAGACGTGCAATCGTTCTGCCAGGCCTTGGTTAGTATCAGGCCTGTGTTAAAACCTGTTACTCCTTTACCATCAATGACTGATATCTGAGGTTCTGGTCCTTTTAAACTAGGTTCACAGACGCTGATCTAATGCTTTTACTGTTTTATGTTGTTTTTTCTTGTTCTCATTTTAATGTATCAAAACTATGTATAAAATTCACTGCCATGTTTTTATCTTGTTTATGATATCTAAATAAAAACTTTATTAAAAAAAACAAAAACCTATTACTCCTCCATGGAGTCTTAACCTTGTTCTTAAAGTTCTTCAGCAGGCTCCGTTTGAGCCTATGCACTCCTTAGATATTAAATTGTTATCTTGGAAGGTTTTGTTTCTTGTGGCTATTTCTTCTGCTCATAGAGTTTCTGAGCTTTCGGCATTGCAGTATGAGTCTCCTTACCTTAGTTTTGATTCGGATAAGGTTGTTTTGCGTGCTAAGTTAGGGTTTCTCCCTAAGGGGGTTTCGGATCAGAACATTAATCAGGAGATGATTGTTCCTTCTTTATGTCCTAACCCATCTTCTCATAAGGAACGTTTGCTGCACAACCTAGACGTGGTGCGTGCATTAAAGTTCTATTTACAGGCGACTAAGGATTTTCGCCAGTCTTCTGCTCTGTTTGTGGTTTTCCCTGGTAAACATAAGGGGCAGAAAGCTACGGCTACTTCTCTTTCTTTGTGGTTGAAGAGTATCATTCGCTTGGCCTATGAAACTGCTGGACAACAGCCTCCTGAGAGGGTCACGGCTCATTCTACGAGGGCTGTTTCCTCTTCCTGGGCATTCAAAAATGAAGCTTCTGTGGAACAGATTTGCAAGGCTGCAACTTGGTCCTCTCTTTACACTTTTTCAAAATTCTAAAAATGTAAGACTTTCTTTTACAAAGATATGACAAGTCCACGGATTTCATCCTTACTTGTGGAATATTAACCTCCTGCTAACAGGAAGTGGCAAAGAGCACCACAGCAGAGCTGTATATATAGCCCCTCCACCCTCAGTCATTCTCTTTGCCTGTGTTATACTAGGAAGACATGGTAAAGTGAGGTGTTAGTTTTAGTTTATTCAATCGAGAAGTTTTTTATTTTAAATGGTACCGGTGCGTACTATTTTCCTCAGGGGGATATGGAAGAAGATTTCTGCCCTGAGGTTTGATGATCTTAGCATTTGTAACTAAGGTCCACGCTGGTTCCCACAAGACTTCTGAAGGTAACCATGAAACATCTTCAGTGTGGAGACCGGTTTCATGCTACAAGCAGCATTAAGGTATGTGCAGCCTTTTATTTATTTTTTTGGCACTTAAAACTTATTGGTTTTATGTTTGAGGGTTGTATTGTGTGTGTATTTTTACTTTAGTGCAAAACTGCATTCCCATGTGGTGGTGTTTGGGCCTACTCCGACTTTTGACGTTAAGGGGTGGAGCCTATTTTGGCGCAATTCCTTCAGGCTTTGCAGCAGAGGGTATTTTTATCTATCTTTTGACTACATGTTGATATAAGTACTTCTAAAGCCTTATTTCTGCCCTTGCTTCTGGGTGCAGTAATTTTTGGATTAACCAACGATATTAAAGGGACACTGTACCCAAAAAAATTCTTTCGTGATTCAGATTGAGCATGAAATTTTAAGCAACTTTCTAATTTACTCCTATTATCAAATTTTCTTCATTCTCTTGGTATCTTTATTTGAAATGCAAGAATGTAAGTTTAGATGCCGGCCCATTTTTGGTGAACAACCTGGGTTGTCCTTGCTGATTGGTGGATAAATTCATCCACCAATAAAAAAGTGCTGTCCAGAGTACTGAAACCAAAAAAAAGCTTAGATGCCTTCTTTTTCAAATAATGATAGCAAGAGAACGAAGAAAAATTGATAATAGTAGTAAAATATAAAGTTGCTTAAAATTGCATGCTCTTTCTGAATGACAAAAGAAAAAATTTGGGTTCAGTGTCCCTTTAAGTTAAATTTGGGAATAAATTAATGTTTTTTGTGCATTTTGGAAAAATTGTTCACTTTTTCTTTTCTTAAAGGCACAGTACACATTTTTTCTAATGCTCATTTTATGCTATAAATAAGTGTTTAATCTACTTTTGTGGTATTACTAGTCTGTTCAACATGTCTGACATTGAGGTTTCTCATTGTTCTATGTGTTTAGAAGCTATTGTGCAACCCCCTCTAACATTGTGTAACTTTTGTACTGAAAGGGCTTTACAATGTAAAAAGCATATTTTAATTAAAGGGACAGTAACATCAAAACTAAACTTTCATGATTCAGATAGGGCATGCAATTTTAAACAACTTTCCAATTTACATTTATCATCAAATTTGCTTTGTTCCCTTGGTGGTATTTTTGAAAAGCTAAACCTAGCTAGGCTCAAACTGATTTCTAAACAGTTGAAAACCACCTCCTAGCTCAGAGCATTTTGAAAGTTTTTCACAGTTAGACTGTGCTAGTTCACATGTGTCATATAGATAACATTGTGCTCACTCCCGTGAAGTTATTTAGGAGTCTTCACTGATTGACTACACTGCATGTCTGTCAAAGGAACTTAGATAAGGAGGCTGTCTGCAAAGGCTTAGATACAAGGTAATCACAGAGGTAAAAAGTATATTAATATAACTGTATTGGTTATGCAAAAACGGGGAATGGGTAATAAAGGGATTATCTATCTTTTTAAATAAGGACATTTTTGGTGTAGACTGTCCCTTTAAAGTAAGTGTGCCTAAGGATGATTCTCAGTCTGAAGAGAATCAGGATATGCCATCCAATTCTCCCCAAGTGTCACAACATTTAACGCCCACACAAGCGACGCCTAGTACTTCTAGTGCGTCTAATTCCTTTACTCTGCAGGAGATGGCTGCAGTTATGTCAACTACCCTTACAGAGGTATTGTCTAAATTACCAGTGTTGCAGGGTAAACGCAGTAGGTCAAGTATTAATGTAAATACTGAATCCTCTGATGCTTTATTAGCTATTTCCAATGTTCCCTCACAGTGCTCTGAGTTAGGGATCAGGGAATTACTGTCTGAGGGTGAAATTTCTGATTCAGTGAATGTTTTGCCTCAGACAGATTTGGATGCTATGTCATTTAAATTTAAGCTTGAAGTTCCTACTTACACTGATGTTTTTCCGGTTCCTAAAAGAATTTTGTAAATTATTAGTAAGGAATGGGATAGACCAGGTATATACCGTTTTCTCCCTTTCCTAATTTTAAGAAAATGTTTCCTATATCAGATACCATTCGGGACTCATGGCAAACGGTCCCTAAGGTAGAGGGAGCTATATCTTCCCTAGCTAAGCGTACTACTATACCCATTGAGGATAGTTGTGCTTTCAAGGAGCCTATGTATAAGATATTAGAGGGTCTACTAAAGAAATTATTTGTTAATCAGGGATCTCTTTTACAACCTACGGCTTGCATAGTTCAGTGTCCTATTGCTTTGGTATTGGTTTCCCACAAGTAAGGATGAAATCCGTGGACTCGTCATATCTTTGTAAAAGAAAACTAAATTTATGCTTACCTGATAAATTACTTTCTTTTACGATATGACGAGTCCACGGCCCACCCTGGTTTTTTTTAACACATTTTTTTGTAAACTTCAGTCACCTCTGCACCTTTTTAGCCTTTCCTTTTCTCTTCCTATACCTTCGGCCGAATGACTGAGGGTGGAGGGGAAGGGAGGGGCTATATATACAGCTCTGCTGTGGTGCTCTTTGCCACTTCCTGTTAGCAGGAGGTTAATATCCCACAAGTAAGGATGAAATACGTGGACTTCTCATATCGTAAAAGAAAGTAATTTATCAGGTAAGCATAAATTTAGTTTTTGCCTCGGTTGAGACTTCTTTTGTGAGAAAGGTTCTTCAAGCAGTGGTGCCTTCTGTTTAGGTTCCCTGTCTTGTCCCTCCCTTATCTGTGTCCTCTAGCTTGGGTATCAATTCCCAATAGTAATTAGATGATCCGTGGACTCACTGTGTCATTAGAAAGAAAACAAAATTTATGCTTACCTGATAAATTTATTTATTTCTTGACACGGTGAGTCCACGGCCCGCCCTGCTTTCTAAGACAGGTTGTTTTTTTTTTGTCATGTTATAAACCTCAGGCACCTCTGCACCTTGTTGCTTCCTTTCTCTCCTTTTACTTCGGTTGAATGACTAGGGTTGGAGGGAAGGGAGGTGATATTTAACAGCTTTGCTGTGGTGCTCTTTGCCGCCTCCTGCTGGGCAGGAGTGATATTCCCAATAGCAATTAGATGATCCGTGGACTCACCGTGTCAAGAAATAAATAAATTATCAGGTAAGCATACATTTTGTTCTCTCATCACATTTCAACATATTCAAGAAACAGACTAAGCTCTGTGTTTTTTACTTTGAGCAAACCCATATTTACTTCATACTTGTATACACGGGACAATACAATACACACAAATAAGCATCAATCAGTGATTACTCAGGTCTAGTATATATTATAACGGTAACGACTCGGAGTCGGAAAAGGGAAAATTTTTTGTATCTGCTGACACAACTCTAAGGAAAATGAAGAAAAAATAAGAAAAGAAAAAAGAAATAAGTACCCTGTAACCACGTCACCTGCTCTGACATCCTATCTGGACAAGAAAGTTCATACCAAGACAAGAAAACCAAGCTCCAAGAGGCAATAAATACAGGAAGTTTCCTAAAGAAACCAGCACAAAGGGGACCCACATCCCATTCTACTCCAAGAGGCAGCGATTTTATACAGACCAGACCAGAACATCCAGGATTCATTCAACCACTAGATACATCCTCCAATGCGGCAAACTTACCTCATAGGATTGAGGTAACTTTTGGTAAGGGTATCTATTACGCCTTCATTACACTAGGATTCCAATATCCTATCAAAGACTCTAATATATATACGTATATTCATATACTTCTCTTCCCTTTTTTTTTTTTTTTTTTTTGTTTTCTTTACCCACCAACACTGCCGAGATTTTAATATTATTCAGTTTTTAAGAATCTCCATAAGCGCTGTTTACCCTTTGACTCCTATTTTTCCTATATTGTATAGACTTAGTCTATCATACAATATTTGTACCTTCATAGCTGCTCTATGAGATTTTCATACCTCTGACTAGCGCATTTACTTGAGTAACGCCTGTTTCCACCCACTGACACTGAATGGTAACATTCTACTTAATTCTATATATATATATATATATATATATATATATATATATATATATATATATATATATATATATATATATATATAAAAAATACGATGCAAGACTCTAACTTGCAGAATTAATTTAAAGTGAAGGTAAAGTTTTCCTGTTTTTTAAGCTTTATTACATTACGCATATGCTATGTAGTATGATCGCTATTTTTTTGTAAGTATTGCAATATATATAATGGTATTATAAACTATTCTTATTTACTCACGCTTCCATTATTTGCTCCTCCCTCCATGAATTTCCTTGTTTTTCACCCTATTACGTAGAGAGCGGTCCCACCCGCTCTATACGTACTTCAAAAGCGCGTTCTCGCTTGCCGGAGAATTTGCGAATGCGCAAATGCTTCTCCATATATTCTATTTGCGCCTGCGTGAGTAACATTCTATTGCGACCTTATGCTTGCTTTAATCTGCGCAGGCGCGAAACGGGAGCGAGCCCGGCTTGAAATGGAGAGGAAGTAACCCAAACGCATGCGAAGAAGGGCAAGAACCCCAAACGCATGCGCAGAAGGACAAGAACTGTTGTGACGTCAAATGACGGCCGCCTAACGGCCAGCGTTCCCTTTGGATGATGCACAAACGTGACCGGAGAGTTAAAAAAAAACACAAAAAAACGGGTTGTTTGGGAAACGGAACGATATAGAAAGAAATAAGGTGAGAACTGTGTTAATATATGAAATTATAAAAAATCATGAATTAAAAGTACCATTATTTTTATTAGTATTAACATTGACTATAATCGAATCCTGCTAAGTTTACCTTCACTTTAACCCTTTAAATACCATACAAGACTTTAACTTGCAAAGGAACTATTACAGTGCAAGACTCTAACTTGCAGAGGGACTATTAACCCTTTAAATACAGTGCAAGACTCAAACTTGCTTAAGAGGACTCCAACCCCTTTAATATATTATTAAACCGGCCAGACCTTGGGTCCAAATTCACAGAGGAAAGCAAGAGATATAAACACTTAACCAGTGTGAATCCAATCTTCTGACACCAGAACTGTTAGGTCTCAGATCGCCGGGGTACCACTTCATAATCTTCATAATAATAATCAGTATGTTACACTTATCACTAGAATTGAGTATTTCACATTCAAGGCCTTGGCAAGAATCAGACATGCACACATGATGGAAACTAAGTCTGCTCTAATTTATTCTTAGCAGGGCTGGGTAATATATTTCATTACATACATGTAAAACACAGAGGGTCCTCATACATGCCCCCTATTACAAGTTAGGTAATACAACTTAACAGACATAAAATCCTTTGTATAAGACTGGAGACATTCATCCTTGAACAACAAGATAACATAGGAATGTAAAAATGCTCTTAGCTGCGTGGTTATGATAGTAACAAGATAAGGATGTTACTCACCAAGGAACAGCTGTCATATAGCAAATACAGAAGAAAAAAAAAACAGTTCAATGTAAGTTCATCAATGGCTTCTTAGATACAAAATGGCAGCACTATGGTTATATATTCTTACAGTATGATTGTGGTATTGAGTTATTGCCTTGCGCACCTATTCTAAAATGTAGAATCTTTCCTCTCTCGCAGCCTGAATTTTACATCCAAGACAACCTTTAATGAGGTATTATTAGACCATCTTCTCCTAGGGTTCTTTTTTGTGGGGGGGAAGTACGAAGGACTCTACCCCTGCATTGATCACAGAGAGCTGAATCGCTAATAATAATAATTTTCTATTCAATTTATCTTAGAATTGTTTGATGCACTTCAGGGGGCAAAGTGCTTTACAAAACTTGATCTTAGAGGGACCTACAAGTTAATTTGAATAAAAGAGGGTCATGATTAGAAAACTGCATTTAACACCCGCTTTGCTCTGGCAGTATTTCAACAATTTGTCAACAACATATTCTTTGTACATCTCAATAAATTTTAATTGTTTACCTGAATGATATACTGATCTACTCCAACTCTTTCAACGAACAAGTAACCCAGGTGAAAATAATACTTCAGTTATTAAGAATATATCAACTCTACAATAAACTCAAAAAATTATTTTTTCACAAGACCAGGATTCTTTTTCTGGATTACATAGCTCTTCAAGGTTTTGAGATAGATCCTGAAAAATTGCCTTCAGTTCAGCAGATGCATGTCCAGATTCTGTAAAAGTACGGTTTCTAAGTTTCACCTACTATTAACGAAAATGTATTAGACTGTTCTAAATTTTGGTAGCTCCTTTGATGCCTCTTAACAGCTAAAAATGCCACCATCATATCTTGGGGGGAGAAAGCAGAAAAAGCCTTTCTGAAACTGAAATGGACATTCACCACTGCTCCTATTATAACCCCAATCCCACTCTTCAATACATATTGGAGGGCGATGCCTTGGATGTGAGAGCTGGAGCTATACTCTCTCAAAGGGACCCTGAGACAGGCCGCATCCACCCAGTTTCTTTCTTCTCCAAAACATTGTCTGCCTCCAAATACAACACGATGTCGGTGATAAGGAACTTACAATTCAAATGACTGTAAGTGAATGGAGATGTTTATTGGAAAGAATTTCTGAACCATTCCTTATACGCAAAGACCCCAAGAACCTTTTGTAGTTACAGAATGCAAAACATCTAAATTCTCTACAGGGCAGTTTGTTGCTATTCTTTTCTCTTTTTAACTCCCAGCTTTCCTACATTCCTGGGTCTAAGAACTAAAAGGCTGATGCCCCCTCTCTGCAATTTCCCTCTGAGAAACAAGTGGATACCAATCCTGAAAATATTATTGCACCTGAGCGGATATCAGTATTATCCATTTCGTTGCAGGAACAACTCAGGTCAGTTCAAGGGAAAGTTCCTAAATCCACCTCTGTTCCAAGTGGAGCATTATTTGTTCCTAAGACCCTAAATAAAGAGGTTCTAAAATGGGGACATGACTCCCCTATGTCTGGTCATCCTGGGGTACGTAACATCATGTTAAAATTTAAAACCAGAGATTTGGTGGCCTCATATGTCCAGAGCCATTAAGTTGTCTATTGATGCCTGTAACTTTTGTGCTGTCAACAAATTTCCTTGAGTACTTCCTTCTGGGTTGTTTAAACCTATACTGTTACCAAAATAGCCCTAGACCCATATTTGGATGGACTTCACTGTTGATTTACCTTATCAAATAGTAACACTGTCATTTGGGTGGTGGTAGGTAGATTTTCAAAAAATGGCTAATTTTATTCCACTTTTAAGTTACCCTCAGCCAAAAAACTCTCCAAATTGTTTATTGAACACATCTAAGATTATATGGTCTCTGCATAGACATTCTCTCAGACAGGGGAGTACAATTCACTTTACTCTTCTGGAAAGCTGTTTGCCATAAGCTTAGTATAACCATTTCGTTATCTTCATGCTACCATCTTCAAACTGATGGGCAAACAGAACAAATCGATCTCTGGAATTTTATCAGCGGTATTTAAAGGCAACTGGTTGTCTCTATTACCTTTTTAGCTGAGTTTGCCCATAATTCCAGAACCAATGCCACCGCTATGACCACATATTTTCAAGCAGCTTTATGGTGCCAACCAAGTTCCTTGCTTCTAATGTTCCATCTGCTAACCGTCATGTTACCTCATTAATTTGGCACTGGGGAGTTATTCAACGGGTGCTGTGCACTTTGATGTCCACTTGTAAAAGTGTTGCAGACCATCTTCGTTGTTTGGTACCTTCATTCCGAGTTGGGGATCATGTTTGGCTTTCTAGTAAAAACTCTTAAAAATTGGGTCCACATTGTATTGGTCCCTTCTGTATTTTCTAACAAGTCAATTTGGTAGCTTATCAGCTCCATCTATATTATGAATATGAATCAATCTATTTTTTTTTTTCATGTGTATTTTTAGGTAAACCATATGTACATAACCGGTTTTCCCCCAGGGCTGTCCGTCCAGCTCCTATTCTTATTGACGGCGCTTCTGAATATGAAGCTGAGCATATCTTGGATTCTAAGCATTGGGGTTGAGGACTCTTCTACCTCATACACTGAAAGAACTACCTCATACACTGGAAGAACTACCCAATCACAGAACGCTCTTGGGTCTCAGCTAGAGAACCCTCACACACTCTCTCTTATTAAATTGTTCCATCGTTTACACTCTGACAAACTGGGTGGTTAGTGGAGTGGCCCTTAAGGGGTGCTCTGTCAGGACGAGCTTTATTAGCTTGCAATGGCTTCTGTGTTAGCGCAGCTCAACATCCTTTGCAACGGATGTTGCTGTTTACCCCTGTCAGCTGTGCTATCTTTGTGCAATGTATCGGTTTAGCACGCCTCTGGTTTCTCCCGTGCTAATCAGTTTTAATAGCTTGCTTCAGCATTCACTAACTGCCCTTGTATGGTTCTCTGTATATTTGATGCACTTTACTGTTGTTCTTTCAGCTTCATTGTTGCTGAATCTGCTTGACTCTTGGGTTAGCCCTCTGCTTGCTGTCTGCGCTGACCTTGGTGTTGTTTGACTATTCTTGTGCCTCATGATTTGATACTGATTCTGCCTGTTTTTTTTTACTACTGCCTGCCCCCGCCAATTTTTTTGCCTGAAGATTCTGCAGTGTGCCCATTGTTGCTAATCCGACCTGTCGATTACGTTACAGTTCTTAACCTTTTTCTACTAATTATTTTGTTTCATTTATTCGGTCCTTACGTTATAGTTTTGTAGGCTGTGACATTTCTATCTGTCTACAAACCAGGTAATTGGAATGAACAACTGATACCAGGAGAACAAAGAACATTTAATAATAGAAGTAAATTGGAAAGTTATTTATAATTGTATGCTCTATCTGAATTTTTTATTTTTTTTATTTAGATTTTACTGTCTCTTTAAGGAGGGGAGTTGATAATAGGAGGATGGTGGTAGTAGAGAATGATTTAAGGAAGTGGAACACAGTAACATTGCTGTAGCAAAATAGAGAAGAGTAGTCAATTCTCAGCTTCTCCAAGGTAAGCAGAATGAGATTCAGCACAACTATGATAGAGTGGAATGAGCAGGGACATCCACAATTGGGGCCAATCTCATAAAAGCTTTAGAGAGCAGTGGTACCAGTATGCTGCTGAAAGACAATGGTAGAGATACATATTTCAACTAGTAATTACATTATTACGTATCCTCACTAGTAGAAAGGGGCAATGTATAGCTAGGGAACAAGACTATAAAAGCATGAAAGAAAAGAGAGAATGCTTTTTAGACCTAAGTGAATCTAACAGTCCTCTTTTAAGCTATATGTAATTCTCTTACCTTTTGTTTTAAACAACAATAGTATGACCTCTCTGTCTATGTGTCTATCTATCTAAAATTAGTAAAGCATATATTCTAATGCATGTCTGCTTTGTTTTTGCTCAGGATCCTGGCTGTGTGTCATGGGGTGATGTACAAACAGCTTTCCGCTTGGATGCTTCATGGACTCCTATTGGACCAGTATGAGGAATTCTTTATTAGACAGGGATCAGCCTCTGGCAATGTTTCTGCTCAGCCTGAAGAAGATGATGATGACTTGGGGATTGGGGGTCTCACTGGAAAACAGCTGCGAGAGTTGCAAGACTTGGTGAGAATTTATTGGTATGACTAGCATGGGCTGTTTATGGAACACTAAAATTCCCAGGTGCTCCATGGGCATATATGAAATTGTCTCTAATCCCAACGTAATTCTGTAAAGATTTTCCCACTACAGATCTGTTGTTTTTTTTTCTCATAAATTAAAGAAGGCAAGCTTTTCTCAAAAAACTTATAACCCTAATAGAAAAACACAAGCATATGAGAATATAGGTGATTGTAAGATGCAGAAAGCAGAGTAATGTGATTGATATTGGCTGCAGGTTTTAATTTTTAAGGTGCGCCTCCTGCTCACTACAAACTTTGCTCCACAGTGCAAAGTGTCCCTTTCCAGCAACATCCATTATTTTCAATAGGAGACATCTCACCACGTACAGTGTTTGCCCCATTTTTACGATAATTCCATCAGGGCAGCCCCTGCTAGAGTCGACATGAAAAGCCATGTGTAAACTTGCAAGGTTTAGATCATCGGGCTCGTAGTATCAATTCTGCCACGTAGTGGTACATATAGAATTAAATTAAAATACATTAGACCAGGGGCAGAGCCAAGCCACGCAAGGAGATGGTTGCTTGAATTTTCAGCTCTTGGGCCCTACCAAAAACCTATAATCGCTAAGGGCGGTAATTTTAGACCGAAGACCCAGAATATTCTTATGGAGATCTAAAAAATCAGCATTCTCTGCGCATTAATGATCCTTGCAATCTGGGCCTATCACGCACTTGCACGGATCTAAACAGGATACACTTCAACTCAAGTTGGCTCATCACAAGACCTGCGGAGCTAGGAGTCCTCTGTTCTAAGAGAGGCTACCAGTATTCAAACTGCAATCAGCTAATGCTCTCACTCGCTTGAGACCTGAAGACAGCCTGAGATCGCAGGCGACAGTCTCAAGTAGACCTGTACACAACGGAATAGGCCTGATGACACCGGGGAGTCACAATCCTAATGAGGGCAAAGCTAGATACAGCTCTATAAGTATTCAGCAACTGCACGGCCCCTTCAGCTTCACACAGAGACGTTGATAATTAGTACCGGCACCAGTAATAGAAAAGCCTCAGGCATTTATAGCTATATAAGCTCCCCTCAATCCACATTATATATAAAAGGGTTGCATCCTATCAGTGAATAACCTGAGGATCTTCCTTATTACCTCTCAAAATAAAGTTGTGGACATAAACTAGAGATACTTAAGGGGGTGCCATACAAACCAGCTAACTGTTCGTTTTACCTTTAAGTGTGACTATTACCACCTCCATTAATATAGCCCTAAAGCCACTGCAGGTCTGCTATAAACTACAGTCTTGCAGTAAAAGGGTCAATTATCTTAAAATGACCTCCTCTAGGGCTTTTCCAAATACAATTGAGGCATTAGTGTAACCATCTATACTAGATTATGTCACAGAGACAGCAAAGCAAAATGGATAAATCTTCCAGGACTTCCTCTGAGTCAATATCTTAAAGCGGTAGACACTTTATTTGACAAACTCCCTGAGACACAACCCACCTGCTTAAAACCATCATCCTCTCAATTATCTGAAGATACTGAGGATACAACCGTCACAAAACAAGACCTTAAAAACTTATTCTCTAAAGATTATATAAAAGCAGTATTATCTGAAACGAGACAACTATTTGGACACATGAAGAAGGACCTCAACTCAGTTTCTTAAAAAGTTCAAGCAATTGAAGATAAACAAAACCATATGGAACAGGATCTTCTGAATTCTAACCATCAAATACAAACACATGAAAAATATATATACTTCCTCATGGAGAAAGTAGAGGATCTTGACAACAGGAATAGGAGAACAATATTTGCATCAGAGGCATTCCAGAATGCATTGCCCCTCCTTCCCTCTTACAGGATATTTACAAGATGTATTTCGCACTCTCAAAGGAACACCATCTTCTAAAGATATTACTATGGAAAGAGCACATTGTGCTCTGAAACCTAAACCTCAATCCAAGGCTCCTCCAAGAGACGTCATCATAAAGTCCCTGAATTATCAAGACAGAGAAGACATCCTGAAGTGCGCTCGGGCTAAACACCCACCAACACATGCTGGCGTTGAATTACAATTCTTTCCTGATCTTAGCCCAGCTACGCTACAAAAAAGGAGGGAACTTAAATACATTACACTAGCTCTGAGTAGGCAGAAGATCCAATACAGATGGGGCTTCCCAATCAGCATAATTGAGTCAAAGGATGGGAGTTCAGCAATCTATAGAACTCCGAAATATCTGGCAGACTTCTGCAATAAATTAGGAATGACCATCCCAATTTCGAACCTCAACTCAAGTTACGAAAGGCCCAAAGACTTCCAGATTACCCCGCAACTGCTTGACACAGGTGATTGACCGGCAACAGCTATACACCTTGTGACAGCTATACTTAAGGGGACTGACTTGCTGAGATTCATCCAAGGATAAGTATTAACACCATCTGCACCACCCCCTTCTAATTTTTACAGTATGCTTGACTCACTATAAATTTAGAATATCTACTTCTTTGTTTCTTTACACTAGTTTAAAAGTGTTACTTGTTTTATTGAATGTATAATTGTGCACGCATTATAAGTTATTTTATGCAACACTCCTCAAATTGAATTGCCGCTCTTAGATTAAACCATTAAATGTATTATTACTTATGTATAGGTAATGGCCAGGGATACTATCCCCAATTGTTTATATCCTACTGTTTAATATTCTATTTTCGTTCTTAATAGATATACCTAGGCTACCGATTACTCCTGCTTAAGGACAATAGGATTTTTTATCTTGTAACTATTTATCATTTCTTAACCTTTTACCTTACTATTTACTGTTGATTTGTTATATAAAACAAATTATCAGATATATATTTAACTGATGGAGGTCCTGTAGATACAGAAAAGAAGGCGCCACATGGAACAGTATCGTCAGGTGAAAGAACCATACGCGTCAAACAATTTCCAACTCACATAGGAATATATATTTTGACTGTTATTGGTGGTGTCGAGCTGTTCGAGCACTTTGACACAAGTGACTGTAGAGCTTCGCACACACACACACCCTCATTTGGCTTTGCTGATTGGTATCATTAGCTGAAGGTGTTGGGATTCTGCTGCCTCTGATTGGTGAGACGTAGCCACGTGATCGGACTGCGTACATTGTGGTTGAGTCTGTCAGGCGACTAAGAGGTCCCGGCCTGCTATTTCTGGTACCACGAGTGCCGCTTCCTATGTGAGTTGGAAATTGTCTGATGTGTATGGTTCTTTCACCTGACGATACTGAGCATATAACATACGATTTTTCAGAGTCTATCACATCTCCTTCCCCCCCCAAGACCTCAGCTGAACTCTTTATTCCCCATACCCCATAACTACATCTTTTGACTCTCTCCCTTCCTTGTGTGTCCCCCCCCTCCTTTATCACTTTTCCAGAGCTACACTCACATCATGCCCCCCGCATCAAATAAAAGACCATTGAGTCTCATTGTACTCAACACCAAAGGGCTTAATACGCCCCAGAAAAGATCAATGTTATTACAGGAAATTACTAAGTTAAAAGGCGACATTACATTTGTCCAAGAAACTCATTTTAAAAGAGGTAGAGAGTCAAAATGGAATAACACTAAATATCCGACAACCTACCTCTCCTCTAGCCATCAGAAAAAAATGGAGTAGGCATAGTAATTAAACAATCTATCCCTTTTCAATTAATTCAAGAGGAAAATGAGATGGTCGATTTATATTTCTTGTAGGCCTCTTAGTTAGTAAACCAACCACACTAGTAAACACATACGCTTCCAACTCTAATCAGAACACATTTCTAAAAATGTTATCCTCAAAAATTCTCAACATCAAAAAAGGCTGATTACTAATGGCTGGAGATTTAAACCTCACCTTAGACCCGCACTTAGATACTTCTAAAGGGACCACCATGATTTCTAAAAGAACACTCGAAAAATGTAATAAACTGCTAACGGACTTAAAGGTCCACGACACATGGCGTATCTACAACCCTGATGATAGGGACAACACCTTTTTCTCACACCCCCATCAATGCTACTCACGAATTGATTACATTTTAACAGACCAAATTAGCCCCGCCTTAGTTAAATCAACTGAAATCCTCCTGATCACTTGGTCGGATCATGCTTCGGTAAGATGTACTTTTGATTGGCCAGATATGCCTTAAGTAATTAAATGCCCTATCCTCCTGGCTTGCTGTATTATAAGTCATAGTAATAATAACAACTTATAAACTCCTAACTTATGAATAAACACAAAACACAGAGTGTGGGAAAAGACCCGTAGGTCACGTTTATTATGAAACAAGAGAACCGGCTGGAAGCAACAAGGCAAACCTATAGTACGTGGCAGCAATCTAGCTAGGAGAGTAATCAACCCCCTGCTAGGAAGATGGGCCGCGCCCGTGAATGCCTACACAAGCGGAGCTCAGCTGCACACAGAAGGCTTAGGGAGTTCTCTGCATCATCGGAATGGGGGAGGGCCCCCAGGTGCGCGCCTGTGGAGACTACCCTCCCCCTGGGGCAGCCGTCACTCTACCTCTGATGGCAAACCAGGGCGCGGGCAACCGCCCAACCAGGGTGTAAAACGCAAGAACTTCGAACCAGTAAGACCAGGTGTAACTAGGCGCATGTGCATGCAACTACCTGGGGAGTCAAAAACTACCGTCCTTGTACTTAAGGAAATGAGCCGCGTAGCCCTCATGCTTCCTCAGACCCCCTGCTGAAAAACACCATAGTGATGCCCAGCCTAAAGATTGCCGCCTTACCAGATTAATGGGAGGGAGGGAAGCTGTAAAGACGAGCTGGAAAGAGGGTCTGGGGCCTGTAACCTAGCTTCTTATAGGTAAGCTAAATCCCTACCCACACTAATGCAACATTGTTGCCATTTCACAGCAGCACACTCCTAAGGGCCTTCATTCTTATGTTTGTTATGGGCTATTCTGCCCTCCACTGTCTTAAGTAATTAAATGCCCTATCCTCCTGGCTTGCTGTATTATAACATAGTCATAGAACTGACTGAACCATAACAGTAATAATAATAACTTATATGCTCATAACGTATAAATAAGACCCATGGGTCACGTTTATTATGAAACAAGAGAAGCAACAAGGCAAACCTATACCAGGTGGCGGCATTCTAGCTAGGAGAGTAAGCAACCCCCTGGTAGGAAGATGGGCTGGGCCCGTGAATGCCTACACAAGCGGAGCTTAGCTGTGCGCAGAAGGCTTAGCGAGTTCTCTGCATCATCAGAATTGGGGAGGGCCCCAGGCGCGTGCCTGCGGAGACTACCCTCCCCCTGGGGCAGCCATCACTCTACCTCTGATGGCAAACTGGGGTGCGGGCCAACCGCCACAAGAGACAGCCCAACAGGCGCAGCTCTTGCCGCCACCCTCATAGATGTAACAAAATGGCACACCTCAAATTACACAGGAACAGGTCAATGCACCCCGTCCCTCCTGTAGAGACTCCTCTTAGTGTTGTGATGTTCCCATGTTCCACAACAAAACCTCATTACTGGGCCTGGAAAATCCTCCCTTCCTTATTCAGTTTCTTACGGACCTGAAAAGCCGCCCTGTGGGACTGAATATGGCGCCACTCAATTCTAGGGATTTTGGACCACCCTAACCTCGTATCGGGAACCCACGTCTGAAAAGTGTGCAGATCCGCCTGGATCACCACACTGAGCTGCTTGCACGGCAAGAGCCCCATATCATTCCCCCGACGTGAATGATCATAACGTTGGGTTTCTCCCACCTGTGCAAAGCCCGTGCAATAACTCAGGCAGACCCCTATGCCATAGCCATCTAATGGTGACCCTAGAGGAAGGGAATCCCAGCTGGGGCCCATCAGATCTCGCGATCGCTCTCAGCTCCGCCCAATGGATGTAGGAGTGACCCGTGAGCCACACTCTCAATGGATCGTCCCTCGGGCCTGCAAAGAAACGGTTAAAAACAAGGAACATCGCAAATTAAAACAAACAGTCACTCAGTCAAAGACCTAACGTACAGCAGGTATCTCTTAGACCTCCATCTCCCTAGTGATCTAATGTGGTCAGCAGACCAACCCAGACCCGCGGCGGTGGTAGCCACGCCAACCCTGAATGAATGAGGAGCAATGACCCTCGGGTCAAGGCCCACTCTGGATGCTGCCCAGGACTCTCCGAAATTGGAATCTTGTTAACGGGGAACCATCCCCGTGGACAAGTAATTGCAACGGACCCTCCGGACGCACGTCCATGTAGGTCCTAATGAGCCGGACTGGGCAACAAATGGAGACCTTGTGGGCCGGTAACGACATCCAAACTCCTTTCCCTTCTTGGTCGATCTTCGATCTGGGAAGAAATACAAGAATAGACGACTCGTCGTTCTTGACATGAGAGGCCAGAAGACCTCCAGGCTTGTTCCTCGACAGGGGGACCAATTCCCCCAACCTGAGTGCCCGGTGAAAAGCCAACCCGAAGGCGGCGGAGAACAGGGTAGCCTCGTAGGCAGAAGAACACACCGCGGGCAAAGCTTGACAAAGGACCACCAATCGCTCAATTGTAATGGGTTCCCTAACGTCCTTTGTTCTGGGCACCATACGCCCCCAACCCCTCAGTACCTGTCTAACCAGGAAGGTTTTTGAAGAGTCAGTGAGGCCGTATAGCTTACAGAAGGATCCAATCCAGAAGACCCCATTGGTCACCATGGCAAGATGGTGGGCCTGTCCTATCGCAGAAAGCAATCCACTCAGACCAGTGCTTTACATAAGGGTTCCAGGTAGAAGGGGCAAGTAAAGAACAGATCATGGCAATCAAAGGTCCCCATCCAGCGCTACCTGCCATAGATAATCAGGACAAAGGTATCCGTTAGTATCCGCTTGAGGAACTAATGCATAGAAGGCTTCCCACTGAAAGCAGGAAAGTGCACCAGCAATCCTATTCTGGACACCAGGGACACAATGTTCAGGTGCAGACACCTCAGCCCCAGCAGCCTCAAGTATCGCACCAGTGGAAGAGACCCAGACGTGAGCTTGTTAATGGTGAAAATAACGCTCATGTTATCTGTCCAGAATACCACCTCGTGGTCTCGAAGCTGATCGCTCCAAACCTCAAGGGCCACTATGGTGGGGAAAAGCTCCAAAAGTCAAAGATTCCAAACAAGCCCCTTATCAAGCCACGACCGAGGCCACGGGCCTGCACTCTATCGACCGGACAAAAAGGCACTGTACCCGTGGGACCCTGCCGCATAAGTGTACAACTGAATCGCCGAGTTGGAAGAAACAGCCCTCCGCCATAGGCAGATTCCATTAAAATGACTCAGAAAATGCTCCCATACAGCAAGGTCATCCACCATTTCAGGTGACATGCGAAACCTATGCGTTTGAGACTGCTCCCCGCACAACTCCCGTTCAAGCCGTCAGAGGAAGATCCTACCCATAGGAATAATCCTGCCGCCGAAATTCAGAAGTCCCAGGAGGGTCTGAAGGTCCTTTTTATAGACCTGTAAGACTCCGATTTCATGGACCTGACAGCCCCCAACATGCGGGCAATTTTATCCTGCGTCAAGCGACACTGCTTTGTCGCTGAGTCAATTTCGATGCCCAGAAAAGTGAGGCATGTACAAGGACCCTGGGTCTTGTCCTCAACCAAAGGGACTCCCATCCTGGCCATCAAGAGTCTAGTGACCTTCATCAGGAAGGCGTAATCAGTAGACCCGGCCTTCCCGACGAGCAGAAAATCGAGGTAGTGTGCCAGACCATCAAAACCGCCCACCGCTGCAATGGCCCAGTGCAAAAAACTACTGAAAGCTTCAAAGTAGGCACATGAGATGGAGCCAACCCATAGGCAAACATTTGTCTGCAAAATACTTCCCCTCAAACCAACACCCCATGTGAAAGGATGAAGGGTAGATGGGAAGGAGCCGAAACGCGGATTCCACATCCAGTTTCGCCAAAAGTGCCCCGGCACCCGCCCTTCGGACCAGTCTAAGCACGTCATCAAAGAACTGGTAATGAACAGAACTAAGTTTGGGGGAAATAGCATTATTAACAGACCGCCCCTTCGGAAAAGAAAGGTGCTGAATGAGCCGAAACTTACCCGGCTCCTTCTTTGGAACAACCCTTAAAGGGGAGATAACCAGCCCCGGAATTGGAATCTCCCCGAATGGGCCGACCATGCGGTCCAAAGAAATCTTTGTCCAGTTTCTCCCTCACGACGCTGGGGAATTGATATGCTGATTTCAGGTTCCAGCGAACAGAAGAGCCCAAAACTGCTGAGCTGACGGGAATAATAAATCCTTGTCGGAGGCTGGTGCACAGTAAGTCGGCGGCCCCCCTATCCGGCTAAAGCAGCAGCCGTTTCTCAATTGCGGTTACCCTCAGCGAAAGGCTTGGGGCCGGAACCCTGCCGCTCCTGGGAGCAACCGGCTTCTTAAAATCTGGTGCACTCGGAACAAGCATGGCAGAACGCACACGCCGTTCCCCTGTTGCAGAGCTTATCCTGTAATCGCCAGCAAATTCCTGTGGGACGCCATCGAGAATGCCAAGGGGCTCGATTGCCGGCAGGTACTGCAGGCAGCTGCCCGGGCATGACCTGCTTTTCAGGCCCCAACTGCGCCCATAGATGCGAGTCTACATCTCCGAAAGACAGGATAGGATTACCAACCTTCTTCCTAAACCGCTCATAAACGGTCTCAATGGCATCCTGATATTTAAGAATATCCAGTGCCTGGTCAGGAAATTTTGTGATATAGCACGAGGCATACAACTGAAAACATTTATGCCACTCATCGAACGAATCTGGCCTTTTTAACTTTTTGTGGCCCGTCCCATCCTCCGCCATTTCTTTCTGGCGATAGGCTTCTGCAGAGAGTTCGAACATTTGGACATATTTACCTTCCTGACTCCGCCTAACAATTTTGGATTTAATATGCCCATGAAGGCTAAATGACGGCCACGGATGCAAGTCCCCTTACATAGCTGCCTTACGTCTAGTTGTCGGCACAGGGCTAGCAACCCCCGTTGGTGCGGGAGGTGTCTGCAGCGGAACACGGGGTTCCAAGTGGGACGAACAAGGGGGGAGGGGGAGACCCATGGCCTTTCTTTTCTCAACTAGCCATTTCATCATTCTATACATCCTCTTCTGACCCTTAGCCTCCAACCCCAGTGACCTATCACTTTCAGACCCAGAATCATCAGACGATGAACTAAACCCCCTATGCCCGGAAGAAAAAATGGCCTTACCAGTTCCTAGAGGACGATGCACAGGCAGGGGACCTAAGGAAGTTGATGGCTGCTCACAGCTCTGCTCCTCATCGCCACAACCATCTGGACCTGAATGCACGGTTACAATTGCTCCTTGAGGCTCCATGGTATCCTGAAATGAAAAATGAGAGAGAGGAGGACAAGGGCCTATTAGCAATAGCATCAATCCCACATGGGCTATCACTCCTGCGCTCTGCGCCACACGCGGGCTCCATGCTTTCAGACACACTGCCCACTTGCACATCTAACGCCTCATTAGCAAACTGAACTTGCCTGACAGAGCCCTGCTCTGCGCCTAGCTCAGTCCCCTGACATACACTGGGAAGAAAGCTAGAGACCTTCTTAGCAGAGGCCCTAGTAGTGACACCCGGAGAGGCCCCGCAGTGGGACACACCCGCGGATGAGCCATGTGTACCCCGCGTTGCATGCGAAGCGTGCAACGCTATGTGGCCGCACGGCTCTTACTAGGCCGAGAATTTCCACCGGCCTGCTTCTTGCCCCCTGCCTGCCCAGATAATTGCTGACCAGTCAGGCCTGCGGCCTGCTCATAAACACCAGTAATGGCCTCGTCAGAAGGCCCACCACCCTGTGAATTGTCCCTACATGGCTCACAGCTTTGACCCCCTAGAGTACCAATAATATTGCCCCCACGCAAGCGCTGATCCTCAGTGGCAAGCTCTCTTACCTGAGCACCCCGGAGGTTGTCCGTTTGGATGCCTGTTCCTGAATGGCCGTACCCGAAATGACGTCACCGGACGTGACATCACCGGAAGCGGCCAAACCGGAAGTGACGTCATCTGGAGCGGACATGGCTGCACGCATGGAGGAAGATTCCCGCGCTGATGCTGTCGCCGCCCGACGATCCGGAGAATGGTAGAGGGGACCCAAAACTCGCGACCGCAGGAGGAAGATAACCATCCGACAGGTCCGACGCAAGGGATTGAAGAAGTGCGACTGCGGCCCATACCGCATCACCGGACAAGGTAACCGATGGAGAAGGTAAGGCTGACACATTGGGGGGCAGCATTTGCAATGGAGGGATAACGACCCTGGGCCCAACCACCGTACAAACGGGGGAAGCAAGGGAAGGGAATGAGAGCACCGCCGCAGGAGGTGGGGCCTGAGAGGGGGGGGACTATGCGCACCTCAGGGGATAAGGAAGAGACCTGGGCACGAATCACCGGGCCTCGGGGGGATGGCGGTATGATGTCCTCCTCAGAGTCAAAGTCCCCAATCATCAGCTCCTCCAACTCTTCCATCCTCACAGGTACTCCGGCAGAGCGATCCATGCTGCAGCATATTGACAAAATGAAGATCCTGCAAGCTATGAAGACGAGCTGGAAAGAGGCTCAGGGGCCTGTAACCTAGCTTCTTATAGGTAAGCTAAATCCCCACCCACACTAATGCAACATTGTTGCCATTTCACAGCAGCACACTCCTAAGGGCCTTAATTCTTATGTTTGTTACAGTCTATTCTGCCCTCCACTTTCTTAAGTAATTAAATGCCCTATCCTCCTGGCTTGCTATATTATAACATAAGTCATAGAACTGACTGAACCATAACAGTAATAATAATAATTTATATGCTCATAACTTATAAATAAAAGACCCGTGGGTCACGTTTATTATGAAACAAGAGAACCGGCTGGAAGCAACAAGGCAAACCTATACCATGTATAGGCGGTTAGATGACCATATCCTAGATAACACTTTAGTTCTCAGCGACATAGAAAAGTCCCTAAATAATTATTTTCAGCTGAACAATACTGGAGACATTCTTCCTACCATGGTTTGGGAAGCCCATAAGTGCGTTCTCGGGTGAATTTATTAAGCAAAGCTCCAACTTAAAAAAACATAGAATAAAATACTTAGATCTTCTATTAAAAATTAAACCCTAGAATGGACACATAAACGTAATCCAACAAATTTAGACACATTAAACAAACTAACTGAAGCCAGGGCAGAAATTAAAAACTTTCTTATAACAGACCATCAACGGAAAATACTATACACTAAACAATACTACGAATATAGCGATAAGACTGGCAAACTACTAGCGAGATTAATAAAACGCAAACAACTTAAAACACACATACATATCCTCAAAGACAATCAAGGCTGTGGTGTGCACACAGCAATAGTCCAGCAATCGCTGAAACATTCTGTAAATACTATGATGCACTGTATAATCTTAACTCACAATCTCAGCCACATAACCTAACATCACCCCACGACAATCCTGAACAAAAAATAAACTACTATTTTCAAAATGTTACCCTTCCAATCCTCCAGACAGAAGAAATTTATTCCCTAGAAACACCCTTTTCTCCAGAAGAAGTAAAATCAGCTATACTAGAGATGCCCTCAGGAAAGAGTCCAGTCCCGGATGGGTTTAGTGCAAAATTTTATAAAACCTTCATAGATATCCTGACACCACATTTAACTACACTTTTCAACACACTTGACGATTCAGGAAGATTCCCCTCTTCTATGCTGACGTCCCATATAAAAATCTTACCCAAACCAGGGAAAGCCCCTACCAAACCAGAAAACTTCAGACCCATCTCACTCCTGAACAAGAACCTAAAGATTTTCACTAATATATTGACTAATACATTTTTACCCTGCTTAATATCCCCGAACCAAATGGGATTCATCCCTGGCCGTGAAGCAAGGGACAATACTATTAAAACCTTCCAACTAATCTCTTATGCTCCCTATGCTTTTAGTATCTACCGATGCTGAAAAAGCATTCAACAGGGTGGACTGGGATTCTCTCAGGGCCACTCTGTCCCACATGAAGTTTGGACATAAGTTCATCAACAATATATTCTCACTTTATTCATGACCCTCAGCACAGGTAAAAGTAAACAGCATTCTGTCTAATACCTTCCAAATACGCAATGGGACAAGACGAGGCTTGACATTATCGCCCCTTTTATTCGCAGTATCAGTAGAAGTGTTTGCGCAAAAAAATAGAAATAACCCCCTAATAGCAGGCATTCAAATTGGACACACTGATCATAAAATTACATTATATGCCGATGATATCCTGTTGACTCTATCAAACCCCAGTAAATCTCTACCTGAAACATTAAAGGAATTTGCACTATATTAAACTGCCTCAAACTTCCACTTAAATCTAACTAAGTCAGAAATGCTTAATGTCTCAACCAGAGCTAGATCACATCCTCAACAACTGCCCTCTTCACTTACAGAGACAAAAATTAAATTACTTGGGGATTTACATAACCTCATCTCAATACACATTATTTGACAACTATAAAAAAAACTTCTACAGGATATCACACAAGATCTCTCCTGGTCTAACAAACCGCAGAATTATATATAGTGCAGAATTATATAACATTATATTAGCCTTATCTGTATAAAATGTAATATTCCCTTTTTAATTTAAAAAAAAACCCGACTGTTTTACAGACCCGCTCTCTGCTCTCTGCTGAGCGGGTTTGTTTTATTCACACAGCGCATCGGGCCAGCTGTATAGTCACAGCCCGGCCCGACCGCACCATTATACACAGTGCAGCTCGCTCCTGCTGTCAGACAGAGCAGGAGCGAGCTGCACTTTGTGTTATGGCGCGGTCGGGCCGGGCTGTGACTATACAGCTGGCCCGATGCGCTATGTGAATAAAACAGACCCGCTCAGCAGAGAGCGGGTCTGTAAAACAGCCGGGTTTTTTTAAAATTAAAAGGGAATATTACGTTTTATACAGATAAGGCTAATATAATGTTATATAATTCTGCACTATGTGCAGAATTATATAACATTTATTTTTAAGGTTTACTGACGTGAAGTAGTAACTCTGTACTGATATGTGAAGTAGTAACTCTGCTAAGTTAGAATGGTTAATCGAAAAATATAAAATAAAAAATCTAATTCACACTAGAAGCTTTATTAGAAAATGTCAAAAAAAGAGAAAAATGTTCATGCACACAACTATCTTAAGCTCAGATTAAAAACACTTGAACCAAGGTGAAAATAAATATTAATTTCTCCAACATTGGTGTGTCCGGTCCACGGCGTCATCCATAACTTGTGGGAATATTCTCTTCCCCAACAGGAAATGGCAAAGAGCACAGCAAAAGCTGTCCATATAGCCCCTCCCAGGCTCCGCCCCCCCCAGTCATTCTCTTTACCTCTCTGAACAAGTAGCATCTCCACGGAGATGGTGAAGAGTATGTGGTGTTTAGTTGTAGTTTTTTATTCTTCTATCAAGAGTTTATTTTAAAATAGTGCTGGTATGTACTATTTACTCTGAAACAGAAAGAGATGAAGAGTTCTGTTTAAAAGAGTATGATTTTAGCAGCAGTAACTAAAATCAATTGCTGTTCCCACGCAGGACTGTTGAGCTGAGAGAACTTCAGTTGGGGGGAACAGTTTGCAGACTTTTCTGCTCAAGATATGACTAGCCATTTTTCTAACAAGACTGTGTAATGCTGGAAGGCTGTCATTTTTCCCCTCATGGGGATCGGTAAGCCATTTTATTAGACTGAGAAAGTATAAAGGGCTTATTATGGGCTATTAACTGGTGGACACTCTTAAGGGCTAAATCGATTGTTTATTTAAGTTATATTTGAAAGTTTTAAGTAATTTTCACACTTTTATTGTTTGGGGAACTTTTTTATCGCCAGGCACTAATTTAGACACCTTCCCAGTCAGGAAGGGCCTTCACTATAGTAGGCAGAGCCTCATTTTCGCGCCATTATTGCGCAGTTACTTTTGAGTACAGTGCATGCAGCTGCATGTGTGAGGGTCTGGTATCCACTGAAAACGTTCCTAGAAGGCTTGAATTGGTATCGTATACCCCCCTGGGATTGGTAAAGTTGCAACAAAGGCTGTGGCTGGGACTGTAGTGGGGTTAAAATTACAAACGGCTCCGGTTTCCACATTTTAAGGGTTATCAGCTTGAAAATTGGGGTGCAATACTTTGAATGCATTAAGACACTGTGGTGAAAATTTGGTAAAGATTGGATAATTCCTTCATAGTTTTTCACATATTCAGTAATAAAGTGTGCCCTGTTTAACATTTAAAGAGACAGTAACGGTTTTGTTTTAAAACGGTTTTTGTGCTGTATTAACCAGTTTAAGCCTGTTTAACATGTCTGTGCCTTCAGATGGATCATGTTCTGTATGTATGGAGGCCAAGGATGATTCCTCAGATGAAGGAAGTAAACATAGTTCTGCATCCTCTCCTTCTGTGTCTATACCAGTTAAGCCCACGCAGGCGTCCCCTAGTACTTCTAGTACGCCAATGCTTATTACTATGCAACAATTGACGGCAGTAATGGATAACTCCATAGCTAATATGTTATCCAAAATGCCAGGATTTCAGAGAAAGCGCGATTGCTCAGTTTTAAACACTGTAGAGCAGGAGGACGCTGATGATAATTTATCTGTCATACCCTCACACCAGTCTGAAGTGGCAGTGAGGGAGGGTTTGTCAGATGGAGAAATTTCTGATACAGGAAGAATTTCTCAGCAGGCAGAACCTGATGTTGTGACATTTAAATTTAAATTAGAGCATCTCCGCGCATTACTTAAGGAGGTGCTATCTACTCTGGATGATTGTGACAATCTGGTCATCCCAGAAAAATTGTGCAAGATGGACAAGTTCCTAGAGGTCCCGGTGCACCCTGATGCCTTTCCAATACCTAAAAGGGTGGCAGACATTGTGAATAAGGAGTGGGAGAAACCAGGCATACCCTTTGTCCCTCCTCCTATATTTAAGAAATTGTTCCCCCATGGTCGACCCCAGGAAGGACACATGGCAAACAGTCCCTAAGGTCGAGGGGGCGGTTTCTACTCTAGCCAAGCGCACGACCATTCCCATTGAGGACAATTGTGCTTTTAAAGATCCTATGGATAAAAAATTGGAGGGTTTGCTTAAAAAGATTTTTGTACAGCAAGGATACCTCCTTCAACTTATTTCGTGCATTATTCCTGTCACTACAGCGTCGTGGTTCTGGTTCGAGGAACTGGAAAAGTCGCTCAGTAGAGAGACTCCATATGAGGAGGTTATGGACAGAATTCACGCACTTAAGTTAGCTAATTCCTTTATTTTAGACGCCGCTTTGCAGTTAGCGAGATTAGAGGCGAAAAATTCAGGGTTTGCAATTGTGGCGCCTAGAGCACTCTGGTTAAAGTCTTGGTCGGCGGATGTATCTTCCAAGACAAAATTGCTTAATATCCCTTTCAAAGGTAAGACCCTTTTTGGGCCAGAATTGAAAGAAATTATTTCAGACATCACTGGGGGAAAGGGCCATGCCCTCCCACAAGATAGGCCTTTCAAGGCTAAGAATAAGTCCAATTTTCGTTCCTTTCGCAATTTCAGGAACGGACCGGCTTCCAACTCTACAGCCTCTAGACAAGAGGGTAACGTTTCCCAGACCAAACCAGCCTGGAAACCAATGCAAGGCTGGAACAAGGGTAAACAGGCCAAGAAGCCTGCTGCTGCTACCAAAACAGCATGAAGGGGTAGCCCCTGATCTGGGACCGGATCTAGTAGGGGGCAGACTCTCTCTCTTTGCTCAGGCTTGGGCAAGAGATGTTCAGGATCCCTGGGCACTAGAAATAGTCTCTCAGGGTTATCTTCTAGAATTCAAGGAACTACCCCCAAGGGGAAGGTTCCACATGTCTCACTTATCTTCAAACCAAATAAAGAGACAGGCATTCTTACATTGTGTAGAAGACCTGTTAAAGATGGGAGTGATACACCCAGTTCCAACTGTGGAACAAGGTCAGGGGTTTTACTCAAATCTGTTTGTAGTTCCCAAAAAAGAGGGAACTTTCAGACCAATTCTGGATTTAAAAATTCTAACCAAATTCCTCAGAGTTCCATCGTTCAAAATGGAAACCATTCGTACAATTTTACCTACAATCCAGGAGGGTCAATATATGACTACCGTGGATTTAAAGGACGCGTATCTACATATTCCTATCCACAAAGATCATCATCAGTTCCTAAGGTTCGCCTTTCTGGACAATCATTATCAGTTCGTGGCTCTCCCATTCGGACTAGCCACAGCTCCCAGAATTTTCACAAAGGTGCTCGGGTCCCTTCTAGCGGTTCTAAGACCAAGGGGCATTGTAGTGGCACCTTATCTGGACGACATTCTAATTCAAGCGTCGTCTCTTTCCAAGGCAAAGGCTCATACAGACATTGTTCTAGCCTTTCTCAGATCTCACGGGTGGAAGGTGAACGTAGAAAAGAGTTCACTATTTCCGTCGACAAGAGTTCCCTTTTTGGGAACAATAATAGATTCTTTAGAAATGAAGATCTTCTTGACAGAAGTCAGAAAGTCAAAGCTTCTAAATGCTTGTCAAGTTCTTCACTCTATTCTGCAGCCTTCCATAGCTCAGCGCATGGAAGTAGTAGGATTGATGGTGGCAGCAATGGACATAGTTCCTTTTGCTCGAATTCATCTAAGACCATTACAACTGTGCATGCTCAATCAGTGGAATGGGGACTATGCAGACTTGTCTCCTCAGATTCAAGTAGACCAGTTAACCAGGGACTCACTCCGTTGGTGGTTGACTCAGGATCACCTGTCTCAGGGAATGAGTTTCCGCAGACCAGAGTGGGTCATTGTCACGACCGACGCCAGTCTATTAGGCTGGGGCGCGGTCTGGGACTCCCTGAAAGCTCAGGGTCTATGGTCTCGGGAAGAGTCTCTTCTCCCGATAAACATCCTGGAACTGAGAGCGATATTCAATGCTCTCCAGGCTTGGCCTCAACTAGCGAAGGCCGGATTCATAAGATTCCAGTCGGACAACATGACGACTGTAGCTTACATCAATCATCAAGGGGGAACCAAGAGTTCCTTGGCGATGACAGAGGTATCCAAGATCATCAAATGGGCGGAGGATCACTCCTGCTACCTATCTGCAATCCAAATCCCAGGAGTAGACAACTGGGAAGCGGATCTGAGTCGTCAGACTTTTCATCCGGGGGAGTGGGAACTCCACCCGGAGGTTTTTGCCCAGTTAACCCAATTATGGGGCATTCCAGACATGGATCTGATGGCGTCTCGTCAGAACTTCAAGGTTCCTTGCTACGGGTCCAGATCCAGGGATCCCAAGGCGACTCTAGTGGATGCATTAGAGGCGCCTTGGTCGTTCAACCTAGCTTATGCGTTTCCACCGTTCCCTCTCCTTCCCAGGCTTGTAGCCAAGATCAAACAGGAGAAGGCCTCGGTGATTCTGATAACTCCTGCGTGGCCGCGCAGGACTTGGTATGCAGACCTGGTGAATATGTCATCGGCTCCACCATGGAAGCTACCTTTGAGACAGGATCTTCTAGTACAAGGTCCATTTGAACATCCAAATCTAGTTTCTCTGCAGCTGACTGTTTGGAAATTGAACGTTTGATTTTATCCAAGCGTGGGTTTTCAGATTCAGTGATAGATACTCTGGTCCAAGCCAGAAAACCTGTGACTAGAAAGATTTACCATAAGATATGGAAAAGATATATCTGCTGGTGTGACTCCAAGGGATTCTCCTGGAGTAAGATTAAAATTCCTAAGATCCTCTCCTTTCTCCAAGAAGGTTTGGATAAGGGATTGTCAGCGAGTTCTCTAAAAGGACAGATTTCTGCTTTATCTGTCTTGTTACACAAACGACTGGCAGCTGTGCCAGATGTACAAGCTTTTGTGCAGGCTTTGGTCAGAATCAAGCCTGTTTACAGACCCTTGACTCCTCCCTGGAGTCTAAATTTAGTTTTTTCAGTTCTTCAAGGGGTTCCGTTTGAACCCTTGCATTCCATAGATATCAAGTTACTATCTTGGAAACTTCTGTTTTTGGTTGCTATTTCTTCTGCTAGAAGAGTTTCTGAATTATCTGCTTTGCAGTGTGATCCACCCTATCTGGTATTCCATTCAGATAAGGTTGTTTTGCGTACCAAGCCTGGTTTTCTTCCAAAAGTTGTTTCCAACAAGAATATTAACCTGGAAATAGTTGTTCCTTCTTTGTGCCCGAATCCAGTTTCAAAGAAGGAACGTTTGTTACACAATTTAGATGTAGTCCGTGCTTTAAAGTTCTATTTAGAAGCAACAAAGGATTTCAGACAAACTTCTTCTTTGTTTGTCGTTTATTCTGGTAAGAGGAGAAGACAAAAAGCTACTGCTACCTCTCTTTCTTTCTGGCTGAAAAGCATCATCCGATTGGCTTATGAGACTGCCGGACGGCAGCCTCCTGAACGTATTACAGCTCACTCTACTAGGGCTGTGGCTTCCACATGGGCCTTCAAGAACGAGGCTTCTGTTGATCAGATATGTAAGGCAGCGACTTGGTCTTCTCTGCACACTTTTGCCAAATTCTACAAATTTGATACTTTTGCTTCTTCGGAGGCTATTTTTGGGAGGTTTTGCAAGCCGTGGTGCCTTCTGTTTAGGTAACCTGATTTGCGCCCTCCCTTCATCCGTGTCCTAAAGCTTTGGTATTGGTTCCCACAAGTTATGGATGACGCCGTAGACCGGACACACCAATGTTGGAGAAAACAGAATTTATGCTTACCTGATAAATTACTTTCTCCAACGGTGTGTCCGGTCCACGGCCCGTCCTGGTTTTTTAATCAGGTTGAAAAATTTCTTTCTCTATACACTACAGTCACCACAGCACCCTATAGTTTCTCCTTTTTTTCTCCTAACCGTCGGTCGAATGACTGGGGGGGTGGAGCCTGGGAGGGGCTATATGGACAGCTTTTGCTGTGCTCTTTGCCATTTCCTGTTGGGGAAGAGAATATTCCCACAAGTTATGGATGACGCCGTGGACCGGACACACCGTTGGAGAAAGTAATTTATCAGGTAAGCATAAATTCTGTTTTCCCATGTTAGTTGTGTAAACTAAATAATTAAAGCTGAATCTAAATTACCACAGCCAACAGAAAAGGGAATGACATCATCTAAGCCCTTACAATCCGAGGGCTATTATTAATGTTATTTTTACAATTATAAGCTATCTGCTTAGCTGAAATACCCTAGTGAATTAGTAGGGAATACTTATTACAACATTGGTAAGCAAATTAAAGAACGGCGAGACAGAGCTTTTCCAAAAGACCCCTGATGCGTGTTTCACAAAAACGCTTCCTCAGAGGGCGTGCGGGCCGCCGCTGTTGCAAAATTTTTATTGGTCCTCTAATCCCTTCTCAAAGCGTGATTGGAACAGCTTTCCTTGGTTACTTTATCATTTTGTCGGTCAACTGTGTCAATCAGAATGAACAGCTAATCATGAGTATCTGCAATTCATGATGCTCATGATGTGACAAAGGAGCACACAGACTAAAATATTGAGTCACACATGGGACCTAGATAGAAAAGCTAGACAACTGAAACGGACAGCGGTCTTTAATGAAGTCTTTGATGGAAACAATACTACCCCCAGTGGAAGCACTGGAAGTGGTACATTAGAGGGAGCATTGAAAGAAGTACATAAATCAATGTATAAACAAGATAAGGCGTGGTGGAATAGGCATTTTTTCGAAAAATATATTGAAAAAAATATAATCCCAAGGGGGCTTCGAATCCAACTATTCCCGGCATTTCAATTCAAAGACAATACTTTAACAGCAGAATGGAAGGAAGCACTAGGCGAGTGTTCTACGAAATTGAGGATTTTGCTAAAACATGACTAATCCGAATATGAAAGATTGGAGAACATAATACAAGAACAAAATGAGACCTTTAAAAAGTTTGAAAACCACTCTGATGGATACAAAAATAGGGAAACGCAATAGAGATATTCAGGATTTTTCTAATCAGAAATTGTATAAATGGAGGCAAAGAGGATTCTATACAAATCTCAACCAAAATACCAAGGTGAACATTGTTCAAAGTGACATCTCTTATACTGATGGGGAAGAGGGAGAATCAGCAAATGAAGAAGCCCCAAGCACCTCTGCCTCTATAACAATGAATAGCACAAGAATGAACACCAGAATTATAAGAACACAACATTTTTTTAGAGCAAGGAGAGGGAAGAGGGCAATCAGAAGAGGGGGGCGGTACAAACAATAAACCAGCCAGAGGTCAGAATTACAAATCAACAGTACACAAGAATTGGAGAGAATCCAGGAGACCACCGAGACCTCTGAGCCCCTTTTCCCGAATGAGGATGAAGCAATGAGGGTTATTAATTTGTCTGCAATATCTCTAACAAAGGAACATGCTTCTCTTATCTAAGGGTCTTTCTTTTTGTCCTTCCCAAGACACCAACAAGTTTTAAGTAATTAAAGACATACAACTCTATTTGAGAAAAATGGCTTTAAAAAAACATTTCAACAATACACCACCTATATTGGAATGGAGTGAAGATGAATTAAATAGTCTAAGAGATTTGGAAGAGCTATTGGAAGATTATGCCAATTCAGGGCAAAACAAATGGAGTAATAAAGTTAAAAACAAATCCACCTTTATACCAAAAAGTATCTACTCATCTCAAATAGATGTATTTAATAACCTGGTGTGTAAGGAAATTACAGATTTAAAGTTACAACTCAAAATACAAAATTTGACATATAAAGAAAGAACTGTACTAAGAGAAATTCAAACATGGGAAGATGTGGTAATTTGGAATTCCGATAAAGGGGGGAACATTGTGATTTGGCCCCTAGATATGTACTTAAGAAAAGTAAATAAACAACTAAATGACAAAAAATGTTATACCAATCTACTATTCAATCCAGTTAATGGATTCCACCAAATCTACAATCATATGATTGGCAAAGCATTTAAAAACTCAGTCATAACAGAAAAAGAGAGAATATTTATAACTGGGCCTAATCCTAAAGTGGCAACCTTATACCTCATCCCCAAAATCCACAAAAATCATTTAAATCCTCCAGGGAGACCAATATTGTCCGGAATTGGATGCCTAAAAGAAAGAGCCAGTCAATATGTCGATTATCGATTACGATCATTTGTGCATGATTTACCATCATATGTGCAGGATACTATGGAGGTTTTACAAAAATTAGACAACATCTACATTGAAGAAAGAACCTGGCTGGTTACAACTGATGTAGAGGCATTGTATACCTCCATAGAACATGACAAGGGAACAGAAGCATTTAAGTATTTCTTGAATAAGCAATCTGAGAAGAATGAATCGCGCAATGAATTTATTATTGATCTGTTGAAATTCATAACAAATTCTTCCTACAGATAAGAGGAACGGCCATGGGGACGGCATGTGCCCCCACCTATGCCAATTTATTTTTGGGATGGTGGAAGGTGGAAAACGTATTTACTGAAGTGAACATTGAATACACAGATAAGATACCCCTGTGACTTAGATTTATAGATGATATCTTATTTATTTGGGAAGGAAGTCAGGAGAAACTGTCTGAATTTTTGGCAATATTAAATAAAAAATATAAATATCTGTTTAACCTCAGAATCGAGCCAAAAAGAAATAGCCTTTCTAGATCTCAAAATAAGAAAAGAAGAATTTTAACTGACTTATATAGGAAAAGAACAGCAACTAACAGTCTATTACATCAATCAAGTGCACATGCACCTGGCACCATACAAAGTCTCCCAACAGGAGAATTTCTAAGAATCCGACGGAACTGCACAGATTTAAGCAATTTTAAGAATAGAACAAGTGAACTGGAAGGGAGACTAATGAGGAGAGGATACAGTAAAACCAGTATCAATAAAGTCCAATCTAGATCACTTCAGACTAAAAGGAGAGAACTGTTAACTAAAAAGATTAAAATAAATGATGATAAAACTAGATTAATTTTAATTTACAATTCAGACTTCCCAAATAAGAGAAATAATAAAAAGATATTGGCATATTTTACTATCAGATCCAATACTTAAAACCCAATTGGGGGAAAAATCAGAAATCGGCTACAGGCGCTCTAAAAACATAAAAGATATGGTAACACGAAGCCACTACAATGGGAAAAAAACTATTACATAATTTACACCAGGTTCATTCAAATGTGAAACCTTTTCAACCTGCCAATACATTTAAAAAAAACAAATACAATAACAGACAGATTTGGACACACTCATTCTATTAACGGATACATCAGCTGTAATACTCGAGGAGTAATATATGTACTACAATGTTCATGCCAGAAGTACTACGTAGGCATGACAACTTAAAAGATAAGAATTTGACTGATGGAACATTTGAGAAATATAAAAAATGATAGAAAAGATAAAGCTGATGGAAAAACTATCATGAGCGTGGCATTCCATTTCCTGTCCAAACATAATTCAAATCCAAAGGACTTCCAATGCTGGGGGATAGAACAAATAACATTAGGCATTAGAGGGTGTGTTTTGGAAAAGGCCCTTCTTAAATCTGAAAGTAAATGACTATATTTACTGAATTCTGTGCACCAAAATGGAATCAATGAGAATAACTACTATTATGTATTCCTATAAAAATAGAAACTTTATGTACCTAGAAAGGATCAATGAAAATGGGGAACTTGAGAAATAACAAGTTCAGAGCTGTCATTTGAATACATAAGACAAAATGTACAATGAAATTACCAAAAACATGAGATATTAAGTACATACAAAATAAAGCAGAAGTTTAGATAAAACACCAACAAATAAAACTAAAATTTCGCGTTTAAAAATTGTACACACAAAACACTACAAACAAGTCATAATACACAATGTAAGATTTAGAAGTCAAAGCACAACAAGACTATTCCAAAGAACAATACATTTAATATAGGACTTGGAATATAACAAAGGCACAAAGGTACCAAAGCATTCACCTTAAAATTATTTTAATATAAAATTAAGAAATCAATTGATTTGAAATATGCACAGGGCACAAAATCAACTAACACCAATATATGAAAGACAGCTTACACAATAATATGAGTAAAAAATACAGCAGTCAATAGCTGTCTTTGGCCATTTTTGGATAGAACACTATTATTATCTTCACAAATACTCAGAAAAGTATTTAGTGATATTATAAACTGGATTAATCGATCACTTCACCACCATTATGATTTTTGTTCACACACACTTTTCCCCTTTTTTTCACCCCTATTTTCAGTCACTTTTTTATTTCAGTTACCCATCACAAGCACAGACAATACAATTCAGAGATACCATGTTAAGATAAGAATATCTTAACATTTCCTTTATTCCATAACTCAAGAAATATTCAATTAATAGACAAATGGTACTTTAAAACAAGATGGAAGAAGCCATTGCTCAATTCCATACTGAAAATCATATAAAATATGGAACAGTGAATAAAATAAGTAAAATATTATAATATAAAACAATAACCATCAAATTCTGTATGTAAATTAACAATAAAAGTATAGGATCAATAACTTGCTATAATGAATACTGAACAAATTACATATACATATACAAAAATTAAGAAAGGATGTAAACTAAAATAAATTCAAATTAAAATAGATCTAATTAAAATCTTGATTTAGATGTCACTCATCTAAAACTGTATTAAGCACAGTAAGGAATACTATCTATTAATGCATGGCTTCCATTTTAAGAATACCAATACGTTACTAAACACATAAAGACATTGTGTGTATAAACTAACATCAAATGATATGAAGTCACGCAAATAATACGTTACTAAACACATAAAGACATTGCGTGTATAAACTAACATCAAGTGATGTGAAGTCACGCAATAAATTCCACCTTAAAAATGTGTATTTATCTGTACTAGGTTCCAATAGGCTGCTTTGGAGTACCTGACAGCCAGAGAATATCCTATCATCTTTCAATAGAGGTGGGACTTCCGATATCTGAAACCAATAAATATTTTAATCCACGGCAGCCCGCCACCTTTGATAAAGCCTTGTTAGGCAAAACGCGTCAGGGGGTTGTGTGGGACGATAGGGTCCCAATGTATGTTATTTTAAAAGTATCAGAGCAATAGTGTTGTAATAATAGAAATATTGCTATATTGTTGAACTAACTAATATAAATTACCATACGGAGACAGTGTCTGTCAGCATAGACGGTCATAGATAAAAGGTGCTATCAGCTCAGACGGTCATAGATATAAGGTGCTTATCCGTTTCAGATACTAATGGTGATACTCCAAAACATGATAAAAGGGCCAGAGCTGTTTATGTAAAGTTACCTAATGTATTAATTTACAGCATTAAGTCAATTTATTACGAACATGTTTCATTGTGGTAAATGAGAAGCTTATGGGGATAATCGCTAGGAGTAAAACAAGCTGGGAGTTTAGTGATACAAAATAAAGACCGAACGCAAGAACGGTATTTGTAGCCCAAGCTATTAGTGCCAGAGTTGCCTAAACATAATTATCAAGATATATTAACAACACCTCTCATATGGCTAGATTTAGAGTTTTGTCGGTAATGACCCGCGTAGCTAACACTGGCTTTTTTCTGGCCGCACCTTTAAAATAACTCTGGTATTGAGAGTCCACAGAATGGCTGCGTTAGGCTCTAAAAAAGGAGCGTACAGCATATTTAACGCCACTGCAACTCTCGATACCAGAGTTGCTTACGGAAGCGACCAGCTTCAAAAACGTGCTCGTGCACGATTCCCCCATAGGAAACAATGGGGCTGTTTGAGCTGAAAAAAAACCTAACACCTGCAAAAAAGCAGCGTTCAGCTCCTAACACAGCCCCATTGTTTGCTATGGGGAAACACTTCCTACGTCTGCACCTAACACTCTAACATGAACCCAGAGTCTAAACACCCCTAACCTTACACTTATTAACCCCTATTCTGCCGCCCCCGCTATCCCCTGTATATTATTTTTAACCCCTAATCTGCCGCTCCGTAAATCGCCGCTACTTACATTATCCCTATGTACCCCTAATCTGCTGCCCCTAACACCGCCGACCCCTATATTATATTTATTAACCCCTAATCTGCCCCCCACAACGTCGCCTCCACCTGCCTACACTTATTAACCCCTAATCTGCCGAGCGGACCGCACCGCTATTATTATAAAGTTATTAACCCCTAATCCGCCTCACTAACCCTATAATAAATAGTATTAACCCCTAATCGGCCCTCCCTAACATCGCCGACACCTAACTCACCGCTATTCTAATAAATGTATTAACCCCTAAAGCTAAGTCTAACCCTAACACTAACACCCCCCTAAGTTAAATATAATTTACATCTAACGAAATTAATTAACTCTTATTAAATAAATTATTCCTATTTAAAGCTAAATACTTACCTGTAAAATAAATCCTAATATAGCTACAATATAAATTATATTTATATTATAGCTATTTTAGGATTTATATTTATTTTACAGGTAACTTTGTATTTATTTTAACCAGGTACAATAGCTATTAAATAGTTAAGAACTATTTAATAGCTAAAATAGTTAAAATAATTACAAATTTAACTGTAAAATAAATCCTTACCTAAGTTACAATTAAACCTAACACTACACTATCAATAAATAAATTAAATAAAATACCTATAATTATCTACAATTAAACCTAACACTACACTATCAATTAATAAATTAAATACAATTCCTACAAATAAATACAATGAAATAAACTAACTAAAGTATAAAAAAGAACTAAGTTACAAAAAATAAAAAAATATTTACAAACATTAGAAAAATATTACAACAATTTTAAACTAATTACACCTACTCTAAGCCCCCTAATAAAATAACAAAGCCCCCCAAAATAAAAAAATGCCCTACCCTATTCTAAATTACTAAAGTTCAAAGCTCTTTTACCTTACCAGCCCTGAACAGGGCCCTTTGCGGGGCATGCCCCAAGAAATTCAGCTCTTTTGCCTGTAAAAAAAAAACATACAATACCCCCCCCCCCCCAACATTACAACCCACCACCCACATACTCCTAATCTAACCCAAACCCCCCTTAAATAAACCTAACACTAAGCCCCTGAATATCTTCCTACCTTATCTTCACCATACCAGGTTCACCGATCGATCCAGAAGAGCTCCTCCGATGTCCTGATCCAAGCCCAAGAGGGGGGCTGAAGAGGTCCATGATCCGGCTGAAGTCATCATCCAAGTGGGAGCTGAAGAGGTCCATGATCCGGCTGAAGTCTTCTATCAACGGCATCTTCTTTCTTCGGGAGCCATCATCTTCCATCCGACGCAGAACATCCTCTTCTCCCGACACCTACTCGCCGAATGACGGTTCCTTTAAATGACGTCATCCAAGATGGCGTCCCTCGAATTCCGATTGGCTGATAGGATTCTATCAGCCAATCGGAATTAAGGTAGGAATATTCTGAATCAGCCAATCAGAATCAAGTTCAATCCGATTGGCTGATTGGATCAGCCAATCGGATTGAACTTGATTCTAATTGGCTGATTCCATCAGCCAATCAGAATATTCCTACCTTAATTCCGATTGGCTGATAGAATCCTATCAGCCAATCGGAATTCGAGGGACGCCATCTTGGATGATGTCCCTTAAAGGAACCGTCATTCGTCGGGAAGTCATCGTCGGAAGAAGATGGGTCCGCGGTGGAGGTCAAGATGGAGCCGGTCCTCATCGGATGAAGATAGAAGATGCCGCTTGGAAGATGATGGTTGCCGGTCCGGATCTACTCTTCTTCCCGGATAGGATGAAGACTTTGGAGCCTCTTCTGGACTTCTTCAGCCGTCGGATGATGGATGTCTAGCCCCCGCTTGGGCTTAGATGAAGATTTTGGAGCCAGGACCGATCGGTGATACCCGGTGAGGTGAAGATAAGGTAGGAAGATCTTCAGGGGCTTAGTGTTAGGTTTATTTAAGGGGGGTTTGGGTTAGATTAGGGGTATGTGGGTGGTGGGTTGTAATGTTGGGGGGGGTAGTGTATGTTTTTTTTTTACAGGCAAAAGAGCTGAATTCTTTGGGGCATGCCCCGCAAAGGGCCCTGTTCAGGGCTGGTAAGGTAAAAGAGCTTTTAACTTTTGTAATTTAGAATAGGGTAGGGCATTTTTTATTTTGGGGGGCTTTGTTATTTTATTAGGGGGCTTACAGTAGGTGTAATTAGTTTAAAATTGTTGTAATATTTTTCTTATGTTTGTAAATATTTTTTTATTTTTTGTAACTTAGTTCTTTTTTATTTTTTGTACTTTAGTTAGTTTATTTCATTGTAATTATTTGTAGGTATTGTATTTAATTAATTTATTGATAGTGTAGTGTTAGGTTTAATTGTAACTTAGGTTAGGATTTATTTTACAGGTAATTTTGTAATTATTTTAACTATTTTAGCTATTAAATAGTTCTTAACTATTTAATAGCTATTGTACCTGGTTAAAATAAATACAAAGTTACCTGTAAAATAAATATAAATCCTAAAATAGCTATAATATAATTATAATTTATATTGTAGCTATATTAGGATTTATTTTACAGGTAAGTATTTAGCTTTAAATAGGAATAATTTATTTAATAAGAGTTAATTAATTTTGTTAGATTTAAATTATATTTAATTTAGGGAGTGTTAGGGTTAGACTTAGCTTTAGGGGTTAATACATTTATTAGAATAGCGGCGAGATTCGGTCGGCAGATTAGGGGTTAATAATTGAAGTTAGGTGTCGGCGATGTTAGGGAGGGCAGATTAGGGGTTAATAAATATAATATAGGGGTCGGCGGTGTTAGGGGCAGCAGATTAGGGGTACATAGCTATAATGTAGGTGGCGGCTCTTTGCGGTCGGCAGATTAGGGGTTAATTATTGTAGGTAGGTGGTGGCGACGTTGTGGGAGGCAGGTTAGGGGTTAATAAATATAATATAGGGGTCGGCGATGTTAGGGCAGCAGATTAGGGGTACATAGCTATAATGTAGCTGGTGGCGGCGTGCGGACGGCAGATTAGGGGTTAATAAGTGTAGGTAGCTGGCGGCGACGTTGTGGGGGGCAGATTAGGGGTTAATAAATATAATATAGGGGTCGGCGGTGTTAGGGGCAGCAGATTAGGGGTACATAAGGATAACGTAGGTGGCGGTCGGCAGATTAGGGGTTAAAAAATTTAATCGAGTGTCGGCGATGTGGGGGGGCCTCGGTTTAGGGGTACATAGGTAGTTTATGGGTGTTAGTGTACTTTAGGGCACAGTAGTTAAGAGCTTTATGAACCGGCGTTAGCCCAGAAAGCTCTTAACTACTGACTTTTTTCTGCGGCTGGAGTTTTGTCGTTAGATTTCTAACGCTCGCTTCAGCCACGACTCTAAATACCGCAGTTAGAAAGATCCCATTGAAAAGATAGGATACGCAATTGACGTAAGGGGATCTGCGGTATGGAAAAGTCGCGGCTGAAAAGTGAGCGTTAGACCCTTTTTTGACTGACTCCAAATACCGGCGGTAGCCTAAAACCAGCGTTAGGAGCCTCTAACGCTGGTTTTCACGGCTACCGCCAAACTCCAAATCTAGGCCATACAAACTGTATTAGTGACCCTTTAAGCAAGGCAGCCAGTATATACCCTTATATATATATATTTTTTTTTTTGACAAATGTATGTTATAACCAATACAATAGGGTAAAAGCACTGCTTGAAGTTGGAAGCAATAGAGTGGATACGAGTCGATATAACACAAATAGACAATATTGTATATACTTATTTATACAGAAGAGGCTAGTTAATACAATACAAGCCAATAATAAAACATACAGATAATGAATTGATAGTGCAAAGTTACTAGGTATCTGCTCCAATTGAGAAGCACCATTATGTATGCAAGTTAACACAACGCCACGGAGAATAGAACATACACTGATTTAAATTGTGTATGGTGGATAATAAAACACAAGTTAACAATAATACGCACATCTCATTGGTGTTAATACTATCAGAAATAAATATATTGTAAATGGATTAAATTCCAATCAGGATCTTGATACCTTACCCCTACGAGTAAGTGAATAATACTTCTATTAGTGACAGTAAAAAGTATAATACTAGCTCCAAAGTACACACACAAGTGTGGATGGCAACAGAACTGCTGCAACTCGATACATAATACGTACCCCAATAACCAGAAAATATTGTAACAATCACAGTTATCTTTGAATATTGTGCTGCTTAAAACAGTAAAAACTATTGAGACCAATCGCAATATAAAGATAATTAAGAAACTGATATACAGTGCGAACAACAGTGCACAGTGTCATATTATACAAAGAATTCAAATATATAGAGCTCTTGAGCTCAATCCGTACAATATTATGTGTATACTATAGAGATATCTGAAACGGCATAATTAAAGGGACATTCAAGTCAAAATTAAACTTTCATTATTCAGATAGAGCATGCAATTTTAAACAACTTTCCAATTTACTTCAATTAACAAAATGTGCACACTCTTTTTATATTTAAGCTTTTTGAGTCACCAGCTCCTACTGAGCATGTGCAACAATAAGTGTGTATGCATTTGTGATTGGCTGATGGCTGTCACATGGTACAGGGGGAGTGGAAATAGACAACTTTTAAAATTGTCAGAAAAAAATCTGCTACTCATTTGAAGTTCAGACTAAGTGCTATTGCATTGTCTTGTTATCTTGCATTTGTTGATTATGCAAATATACTATGGTGACTGGTCCTTTAATATATATCACAGGTGTCTATATGGAGACACAGGACACAATTATATAATTTCATATATACCAATATATAGGTATATTATATTATTATTTATCCAATATCCAGTCCCACCACAGGTAGCTATTGTTACCAAAAATATCTGTCTCTAGTATAGAAACCGCTATAGTGTCTTACTCTAAAGTATACCTATGATTATAAGTGTCACCTGTTACCACAGTAATTGAAGAAGGCCTGATAGCCAGTATTCAGGGCCACAGTATCAATACACAGCAAAATTGCTCGTGAAAGGGATTTTAATAGTTTGATTACCCATCTTTTAAAAATGAAATAAAGGTTATATTTTAAGTGTATTTTTCCTGCCTCTAATACTAGTCTGAGCATAGAGTGCTAACAAAGCATTTTCTGTCTGTGGAATCTTGTTTCAAATATTTTTGTAGATATAGATAATAGTTTGTGTTCTAATACCACTAATAAGCCAGAATGAGCACAACTGAACCAATCACACTGTTTTAGTCCCTGAATAGCCCAAATATGCATGTAAGTTTATCCTAAAATCTGACCTATTAGTGGTATTTGACCACCGTATGAACAAAGTAAAGCTTTGTAAAGTTAAATCATTGTTAATTTTTCTCCCTTTTGGCTTGCTGTTTTCTGTTATAGCGCCTCATTGAGGAAGAGAATATGCTAGCACCATCCCTCAAACAATTTTCGCTGCGAGTAGAAATGCTGCCATCTTATATTCCTGTTAGAGTTGCAGAGAAGATATTATTTGTGGGAGAATCTGTCCAGATGTTTGAAAACCAGAATGTAAATATGACAAGGACAGGTAAGAGACGTTTTACAGTCTAATCGTTCTCCATAACATTGCTTTCTTTAGTCTCTGATTAGATGCACTCCAGTGTATAAAATATGTATAGTGTAATACTCTTACTCAACAAGTACAAGTAGGGTTGTCTATTTAGCAATGTTTTACTGGACTGCTTTATAAATTACCCATGTTTCAGGATGTGCAGCTAGGAACTATTTGTGCGTTGTCCTTCAGCACTTTTCTTGTTCCTGCCTGGTATATATTATGTTGAAATGATTGTTGCTTATGTTTGTTTTAAAAATGCAAATTGTCTCAACTAGAAAATCTCTTCACTGATGTGTGTACTTATGGGTAGGTTGCACTTTTTTTTAAAACAAAATTTCTTCTTTTTTTTTTTTTTGTCCAGCTGTTCTAAAATTGTGTTGCATAGAACCCTTTTAGGAACAGTTTTAGGAAAATACTTAAAAATAATAATAAATTGTGCAAATATGCAGCACTTGTGGATCAAACGGTCAGTATTCTATTGCATAAAATTGAATAGATTATTAAAAGTATAACTACAAAATAAATTGATATTTATAAAGGGATACTGGTCATTTTTGTATATGCATCAGAAAATAACCACTGTATTCATAAAATCAATTACAACTGACATTTTGTTACCAAAATGTATTGTTTTGCAGTCTAGTCCAGTCCCTGCAAAGCATCTTGGGTATTGTTTATCTTGTAATTTTCTGTGGTAATTTTAGGGATAGTTATATCAGAAACTTACTTATTTGGATATATACCATTAGAAATACATAGATAATTATGAAATTATTGGGAAGTGGACCATATAGTTTAAATAGGTTAATCATTGATATTTGATCAACTTTTCAGTTTAATGGAAGGAGAAAAATAATCAACTTTAATAACTAAATTATTTTTATTTGACTAAAACCATAACATAGGTTTCACTTTCATTTTTACTGCTTGCCCCTCCATCCTCACACTTAGGTCCTTGTGCAGATCTATTCCACTCCAAACAATCTTCTATTCATGAGGCTTCTTGAAACTTAGGAAGGATGTGTACGTTGAACAATGAGTTTAAAGGAACAGTAACGTCAAAATTAAACGTTCATGATTCAAATACAGCATGCAAGAGTCCATGAGCTAGTGACGTATGGGATATACATTCCTTCCAGGAGGGGCAAAGTTTCCCAAACCTCAAAATGCCTATAAATACACCCCCCACCACAGCCACAATTCAGTTTAACGAATAGCCAAGAAGTGGGGTGATAAGAAAGGAGCGAAAGCATCAACAAGGAATTGGAATAATTGTGCTTTATACAAAAAAATCATAACCACCACAAAAAAGGGTGGCTCCATGGACTCTTGCCAATATGAAAGAAATTAATTTATCAGGTAAGTTCTTACATAAATTATGTTTCTCCAACATAGGTGTGTCCGGTCCACGGCGTCATCCTTACTTGTGGGATATTCTCTTCCCCAACAGGAAATGGCAAAGAGCCCAGCAAAGCTGGTCACATGATCCCTCCTAGGCTCCGCCTTCCCCAGTCATTCTCTTTGCCGTTGTACAGGCAACATCTCCACGGAGATGGCTTAGAGTTTTTTAGTGTTTAACTGTAGTTTTTATTATTCAATCAAGAGTTTGTTATTTTAAAATAGTGCTGGTATGTACTATTTACTCTGAAACAGAAAAGAGATGAATATTTCTGTTTGTAAGAGGAAAATGATTTTAGCAACCGTTACTAAAATCGATGGCTGTTCCACACAGGACTGTTGAGAGGAATTAACTTCAGTTGGGGGAACAGTGAGCAGACTTTTGCTGCTTGAGGTATGACACATTCTAACAAGACGATGTAATGCTGGAAGCTGTCATTTTCCCTATGGGATCCGGTAAGCCATTTTAATTACAGACAGTAAATAAGGGCTTCACAAGGGCTTTTTAAGACTGTAGACATTTTCTGGGCTAAATCGATTTATATATAAACATATTTTATACTCCATAGCCTTGAGGAATTATTTTAATCTTGGGAATTTTGTAAAATAACCGGCAGGCACTGTATTGGACACCTTATTCTCTAGGGGCTTTCCCTAATCATAGGCAGAGTCTCATTTTCGCGCCTCTATTGCGCACTTGTTTTTGAGAAGCATGACATGCAGATGCATGTGTGAGGAGCTCTGATACATAGAAAAGACTTTCTGAAGGCGTCATTTGGTATCGTATTCCCCTTTGGGCTTGGTTGGGTCTCAGCAAAGCAGATACCAGGGACTGTAAAGGGGTTAAATATAAAAACGGCTCCGGTTCCGTTATTTTAAGGGTTAAAGCTTCCAAATTTGGTGTGCAATACTTTTAAGGCTTTATGACACTGTGGTGAAATTTTGGTGAATTTTGAACAATTCCTTCATACTTTTTCGCAATTGCAGTAATAAAGTGTGTTCAGTTTAAAATTTAAAGTGACAGTAACGGTTTTATTTTAAAACGTTTTTTGTACTTTGTTATCAAGTTTATGCCTGTTTAACATGTCTGAACTGCCAGATAGACTGTGTTCTGATTGTGGGGAAGCCAAGGTCCCTTCTCATTTAAATAGATGTGATTTATGTGACACAAAATTTAGAGAAAATGATGCCCAAGATGATTCCTCAAGTGAGGGGAGTAAGCATGGTACTGCATCATCCCCTCCTTCGTCTACACCAGTCTTGCCCACACAAGAGGCCCCTAGTACATCTAGCGCGCCAATACTCCTTACTATGCAACAATTAACGGCTGTAATGGATAATTCTATCAAAAACATTTTAGCCAAAATGCCCACTTATCAGCGAAAGCGCGACTGCTCTGTTTTAGAAAATACTGAAGAGCATGAGGACGCTGATGATATTGTTTCTGAAGGGCCCCTACACCAGTCTGAGGGGGCCAGGGAGGTTTTGTCTGAGGGAGAAATTTCAGATTCAGGGAAAATTTCTCAACAAGCTGAACCTGATGTGATTACATTTAAATTTAAGTTGGAACATCTCCGCGCTCTGCTTATGGAGGTGTTATCCACTCTGGATGATTGTGAGAATTTGGTCATCCCAGAGAAACTATGTAAAATGGACAAGTTCCTAGAGGTCCCGGGGCCCCCCGAAGCTTTTCCTATACCCAAGCGGGTGGCGGACATTGTAAATAAAGAATGGGAAAGGCCCGGTATACCTTTCGTCCCTCCCCCCATATTTAAAAAATTGTTTCCTATGGTCGACCCCAGAAAGGACTTATGGCAGACATTCCCCAAGGTCGAGGGGGCGGTTTCTACTCTAAACAAACGCACCACTATACCCATAGAAGATAGTTGTGCTTTCAAAGATCCTATGGATAAAAAATTAGAGGGTTTGCTTAAAAAGATGTTTGTTCAGCAAGGTTACCTTCTACAACCAATTTCATGCATTGTCCCTGTCACTACAGCCGCGTGTTTCTGGTTCGATGAGCTAGAAAAGGCGATCACTAGTAATTCTCCTTCTTATGAGGAGATTATGGACAGAATCCGTGCTCTTAAATTGGCTAATTCTTTCACCCTAGACGCCACTTTGCAATTGGCTAGGTTAGCGGCGAAAAATTCTGGGTTTGCTATTGTGGCGCGCAGAGCGCTTTGGTTAAAATCTTGGTCAGCGGATGCGTCTTCCAAGAACAAATTGCTTAACATTCCTTTCAAGGGGAAAACGCTGTTTGGCCCTGACTTGAAAGAGATTATCTCTGATATCACTGGGGGCAAGGGCCACGCCCTTCCTCAGGATAGGTCTTTCAAGGCCAAAAATAAACCTAATTTTCGTCCATTTCGTAGAAACGGACCAGCCCCAAGTGCTACGTCCTCTAAGCAAGAGGGTAATACTTCTCAAGCCAAGCCAGCCTGGAGACCAATGCAAGGCTGGAACAAGGGAAAGCAGGCCAAGAAACCTGCCACTGCTACCAAGACAGCATGAGATGTTGGCCCCCGATCCGGGACCGGATCTGGTGGGGGGCAGACTCTCTCTCTTCGCTCAGGCTTGGGCAAGAGATGTTCTGGATCCTTGGGCGCTAGAAATAGTCTCCCAAGGTTATCTTCTGGAATTCAAAGGGCTTCCCCCAAGGGGGAGGTTCCACAGGTCTCAATTGTCTTCAGACCACATAAAAAAACAGGCATTCTTACATTGTGTAGAAGACCTGTTAAAAATGGGAGTGATTCATCCTGTTCCATTAGGAGAACAAGGGATGGGGTTCTACTCCAATCTGTTCGTAGTTCCCAAAAAAGAGGGAACGTTCAGACCAATCTTAGATCTCAAGATCCTAAACAAGTTTCTCAAGGTTCCATCGTTCAAAATGGAAACCATTCGAACAATTCTTCCTTCCATCCAGGAAGGTCAATTCATGACCACGGTGGATTTAAAGGATGCGTATCTACATATTCCTATCCACAAGGAACATCATCGGTTCCTAAGGTTCGCATTCCTGGACAAGCATTACCAGTTCGTGGCACTTCCGTTCGGATTAGCCACTGCTCCAAGGATTTTCACAAAGGTACTAGGGTCCCTTCTAGCGGTGCTAAGACCAAGGGGCATTGCAGTAGTACCTTACTTGGACGACATTCTGATTCAAGCGTCGTCCCTTCCTCTAGCAAAGGCTCACACGGACATTGTCCTGGCCTTTCTCAGATCTCACGGATGGAAAGTGAACGTAGAAAAGAGTTCTCTATCTCCGTCAACGAGGGTTCCCTTCTTGGGAACAATAATAGACTCCTTAGAAATGAGGATTTTTCTGACAGAGGCCAGAAAAACAAAACTTCTAAACTCTTGTCAAATACTTCATTCCGTTCCTCTTCCTTCCATAGCGCAGTGCATGGAAGTAATAGGTTTGATGGTAGCGGCAATGGACATAGTTCCTTTTGCGCGCATTCATCTAAGACCATTACAACTGTGCATGCTCAGTCAGTGGAATGGGGACTATACAGACTTGTCTCCGACGATACAAGTAAATCAGAGGACCAGAGATTCACTCCGTTGGTGGCTGTCCCTGGACAACCTGTCACAGGGGATGAGCTTCCGCAGACCAGAGTGGGTCATTGTCACGACCGACGCCAGTCTGATGGGCTGGGGCGCGGTCTGGGGACCCCTGAAAGCTCAGGGTCTTTGGTCTTGGGAAGAATCTCTTCTACCGATAAATATTCTGGAACTGAGAGCGATACTCAATGCTCTCAAGGCTTGGCCTCAGCTAGCAAAGGCCAAGTTCATACGGTTTCAATCAGACAACATGACGACTGTTGCGTACATCAACCATCAGGGGGGAACAAGGAGTTCCCTGGCGATGGAAGAAGTGACCAAAATCATTCAATGGGCGGAGACTCACTCCTGCCACTTGTCTGCAATCCACATCCCAGGAGTGGAAAATTGGGAAGCGGATTTTCTGAGTCGTCAGACATTACATCCGGGGGAGTGGGAACTCCATCCGGAAATCTTTGCCCACATTACTCAACTGTGGGGCATTCCAGATCTGATGGCCTCTCGTCAGAACTTCAAGGTTCCTTGCTACGGGTCCAGATCCAGGGATCCCAAGGCGACTCTAGTAGATGCACTAGTAGCACCTTGGACCTTCAAACTAGCTTATGTATTCCCGCCGTTTCCTCTCATCCCCAGGCTGGTAGCCAGGATCAATCAGGAGAGGGCATCGGTGATCTTGATAGCTCCTGCGTGGCCACGCAGGACTTGGTATGCAGACCTGGTGAATATGTCATCGGCTCCACCATGGAAGCTACCTTTGAGACGAGACCTTCTTGTTCAAGGTCCGTTCGAACATCCGAATCTGGTCTCACTCCAACTGACTGCTTGGAGATTGAACGCTTGATCTTATCAAAGCGAGGGTTCTCAGATTCTGTTATTGATACTCTTGTTCAGGCCAGAAAGCCTGTAACTAGAAAAATTTACCACAAAATATGGAAAAAATATATCTGTTGGTGTGAATCTAAAGGATTCCCTTGGGACAAGGTAAAAATTCCTAAGATTCTATCCTTTCTTCAAGAAGGATTGGAGAAAGGATTATCTGCAAGTTCCTTGAAGGGACAGATTTCTGCCTTGTCTGTGTTACTTCACAAAAAGCTGGCAGCTGTGCCAGATGTTCAAGCCTTTGTTCAGGCTCTGGTTAGAATCAAGCCTGTTTACAAACCTTTGACTCCTCCCTGGAGTCTCAATTTAGTTCTTTCAGTTCTTCAGGGGGTTCCGTTTGAACCCTTACATTCCGTTGATATTAAGTTATTATCTTGGAAAGTTTTGTTTTTGGTTGCAATTTCTTCTGCTAGAAGAGTTTCAGAATTATCTGCTCTGCAGTGTTCTCCTCCTTATCTGGTGTTCCATGCAGATAAGGTGGTTTTACGTACTAAACCTGGTTTTCTTCCGAAAGTTGTTTCTAACAAAAACATTAACCAGGAGATAGTCGTGCCTTCTTTGTGTCCGAATCCAGTTTCAAAGAAGGAACGTTTGTTGCACAATTTGGATGTTGTTCGCGCTCTAAAATTCTATTTAGATGCTACAAAGGATTTTAGACAAACATCTTCCTTGTTTGTTGTTTATTCTGGTAAAAGGAGAGGTCAAAAAGCAACTTCTACCTCTCTCTCTTTTTGGATTAAAAGCATCATCAGATTGGCTTATGAGACTGCCGGACGGCAGCCTCCTGAAAGAATCACAGCTCATTCCACTAGGGCTGTGGCTTCCACATGGGCCTTCAAGAACGAGGCTTCTGTTGATCAGATATGTAAGGCAGCGACTTGGTCTTCACTGCACACTTTTACCAAATTTTACAAGTTTGATACTTTTGCTTCTTCTGAGGCTATTTTTGGGAGAAAGGTTTTGCAAGCCGTGGTGCCTTCCATTTAGGTGACCTGATTTGCTCCCTCCCTTCATCCGTGTCCTAAAGCTTTGGTATTGGTTCCCACAAGTAAGGATGACGCCGTGGACCGGACACACCTATGTTGGAGAAAACAGAATTTATGTTTACCTGATAAATTACTTTCTCCAACGGTGTGTCCGGTCCACGGCCCGCCCTGGTTTTTTAATCAGGTCTGATAATTTATTTTCTTTAACTACAGTCACCACGGTATCATATGATTTCTCCTATGCAAATATTCCTCCTTTACGTCGGTCGAATGACTGGGGAAGGCGGAGCCTAGGAGGGATCATGTGACCAGCTTTGCTGGGCTCTTTGCCATTTCCTGTTGGGGAAGAGAATATCCCACAAGTAAGGATGACGCCGTGGACCGGACACACCGTTGGAGAAAGTAATTTATCAGGTAAACATAAATTCTGTTTTTCTTTCATGTAATTGGCAAGAGTCCATGAGCTAGTGACGTATGGGATAGCAAAAGATGTGGAACTCCACGCAAGAATCACTAGAGAGGGAGGGATAAAAATAAAGACAGCCAATTCCGCTGAAAAAAGAATCCACAACCCAAATCAAAAAGTTTTAATCTTATAATGAAAAAAACTGAAATTATAAGCAGAAGAATCAAACTGAAACAGCTGCCTGAAGAACTTTTTTACCAAAAACTGCTTCTGAAGAAGAGAAAACGTCAAAATGGTAGAATTTAGTAAAAGTATGCAAAGAAGACCAAGTAGCTGCTTTGCAAATCTGATCAACAGAAGCTTCATTCTTAAAAGCCCAGGAAGTAGAAACTGACCTAGTAAAATGAGCCGTAATCCTCTGAGGCGGGGATTTACCCGACTCCAAATAAGCATGATGAATCAAAAGCTTTAACCAAGAAGCCAAAGAAATTGCAGAAGCTTTCTGACCTTTCCTAGAACCAGAAAAGATAACAAATAGACTAGAAGTCTTTCTGAAATCTTTAGTAGCTTCAACATAATATTTCAAAGCTCTTACCACATCCAAAGAATGCAAAGATCTTTCCAAATAATTCTTAGGATTAGGACACAACAAAGGGACAACAATTTCTCAACTAATGTTGTTGGAATTCACAATCTTAGGTAAACATTTAAATGAAGTCCGCAAAACCGCTTTATCCTGATGAAAAATCAGAAAAGGTGACTCACAAGAAAGAGCAGATAATTCAGAAACTAGCAGAAGAGATAGCCAAGAGAAACAATACTTTCCAAGAAAGTAATTTAATGTCCAGAGAATGCATAGGCTCAAACGGAAGAGCCTGTAAAGCTCTCAAAACCAAATTAAGACTCCAAGGAGGAGAGATTGACTTAATGACAGGCTTGATACGAACCAAAGCCTGTACAAAACAACGAATGTCAGGAAGATTAGCAATTTTTCTGTGAAACACAACAGAAAGAGCAGAGATTTGTCCTTTCAAGGAACTTGCAGACAAACCCTTATCCAAACCATCCTGAAGAAACTGTAAAATTCTAGGAATTCTAAAAGAATGCCAAGAGAACTTATGAGAAGAACACCTTGAAATATAAGTCTTCCAAACTCGGTAATAAATCTTTGTAGACACAGATTTATGAGCCTGCAACATAGTATTGATCACTGAGTCAGAGAAACCTCTATCACTAAGCGTTCAATTTCCATACCTTCAAATCTAATCATTTGAGATCCTGATGGAAAAACGGGCCTTGAGATAGGTCTGGCCTTAACGGAAGTGGCCAAGGTTGGCAACTGGACATCAGAACAAGATCCGCATAACAAAACCTGTGTGGCCATGCTGGAGCCACCAGCAGTACAAACGAACGCTCCATTATGATTTTGGAAATCGCTCTTGGAAGAAGAACTAGAGGCGGAAAGATATAAGCAGGTTGATAATTCCAAGGAAGTGACAACGCATCCACTGCTTCCGCCTGAGGATCCCTGGACCTGGACAGATACCTGGGAAGTTTCCTGTTTAGATGAGAAGTCATCAGATCTATTTCTGGAAGCCCCCATATCTGAACAATCTGAAGAAACACATCTGGGTGAAGTGACCATTCTCCCGGATGTAAAGTCTGGCGACTGAGATAATCCGCTTCCCAATTGTCTATACCTGGGATATGGACCGCATAGATTAGACAGGAGCTGGATTCCGCCCATGCAAGTATCCAAGATACTTCTTTCATAACTTGAGGACTGAGAGTCCCACCTTGATGATTGACATACGCCACGGTTGTGACATTGTCTGTCTGAAAACAAATAAACGGTTCTCTCTTCAGAAGAGGCCAGAACTGAAGAGCTCTGAGAATCGCACAGAGTTCCAAAATATTGATTGGTAATCTCGCCTCAGAGATCCCCAGACAGCTCCCCAACCTGAAAGACTCGCATCTGTTGAAATCACAGTCCAGGTTGGAGAAAAGAGGCCCCCTGAACCAAACGGTGGTGATCTAACCACCAAGTCAGAGATAGTAGAGTATTGGGTTTTAAGGATATCAATTGTGATATCTTTGTATAATCCCTGCACCATAGGTTCAGCATACAAAGCTGAAGAGGTCTCATGTGAAAACGAGCAAAGGGGATCGCGTCCGATGCTGCAGTCATGAGACCTAAAACCTCGCACCATGCACATAGCTACTGAAGGGAATGACTTAGACTGAAGGTTCCGACAAGCTGAAACCAATTTCAGACATCTTTTGTCTGTTAGAGACAAAGTCATGGATACTGAATCTATTTGGAATCTTAAAAAGGTTACCCTTGTCTGAGGAATCAAGGAACATTTTGGTAAATTGATCCTCCAACCATGTTTTTGAAGAAACAACACAAGTTGATTCGTGTGAGATTCTGCAGAACGTAAAGACTGAGCAAGTACCAAGATATCTTCCAAATAAGGAAACACCGCAATACTCCGCTCTCTGATTACAGAGAGAAGGGCACCGAGAACCTTTGAGAAGATCCTTGGAGCTGTTGCTAGGCCAAAAGGAAGAGCAACAAATTGGTAATGCTTGTCTAGAAAAGAGAATCTCAGGAATTGATAGTGATCTGGATGAATTGGAATATGAAGATAAGCATCCTGTAAGTCTATTGTGGACATATAATGCCCTTGCAGAACAAAAGGCAGAATAGTCCTTATAATCACCATTTTAAATGTTGGAATTCTTACATAACGATTAAAAATTTTTAGATCCAGAACTGGTCTGAAAGAATTCTCTTTCTTTGGTACAATGAACAGATTTGAATAAAACCCCAGACCATGTTCCAGATATGGAACTGGTACAATTACCCCAGATGACTCCAGGTCTGAAACACATTTCAGGAAAGCCTGAGCCTTTACTGGGTTCACTGGAATGCGTGAGAGAAAAAACCTTCTCACAGGCGGTCTTACCTTGAAACCTATTCTGTACCCATGAGAAACAATGTTCTGAATCCAATGATTTTGAATTGATCCAAACATCTTTGAAAAATCGTAGTCTGCCCCCTACCAGCTGTGCTGGAATGAGGGCCGCACCTTCATGCAGACTTGGGGGCTGGTTTTTATTTTCTAAAAGGCTTGGATTTATTCCAGACTGGGGAAGGCTTCCAATTGGAAACAGTTCCTTTAGGGGAAGGGTCAGGCCTCTGTTCCTTATTCTGACGAAAGGAACGAAAACGGTTAGCAGCCCTAAATTTACCCTTAGATTTTTTTATCCTGAGGCAAAAAAGCTCCCTTCCCCCCAGTAACAGTTGAAATTATAGAATCCAACTGAGAACCAAACAATTTATTACCTTGGGAAGAAAGAGATAGCAACGTTGACTTAGAAGTCATATCCGCATTCCAAGATTTAAGCCATAAAGCTCTTCTAGCTAAAATAGCTAAAGACATATACCTGACATCAATTCTAATGATATCAAAAATGGCATCACAAATGAAATTATTAGCATGTTGAAGTAGCTTAACAATGCTATACACATTATGATCTGGTACTTGTTGCGCTAAAGCCTCCAACCAAAAAGTTGAAGCTGCAGCAACATCAGCCAAAGAAATAGCAGGCCTAAGAAGATGACCTGAACATAAATAAGCTTTCCTTAGATAAGATTCAAGCTTCCTATCTAAAGGATCTTTAAAAGAAATACTATCTGCCATAGGAATAATAGTATGTTTAGCAACTTTGGGGATTTTTTCCCAAAACTCCAATCTATCAGACGGCAAAGGGTCTCTTAAACCTTAAAGAAGGAGTAAATGAAGTACCCAAACTATTCCATTCCCTAGAAATTACATCTGAAATAGCATCAGGAACTGGAAAAACCTCTGGAATAACTACATGAGGTTTAAATACCGAATTTAAACGTTTACTGGTTTTAATATCAAGAGAACTAGACTCCTCCATATCTAATGCAATCAACACCTCTTTTAATAAAGAACGAATAAACTCCATTTTAAATAAATATGAAGATTTGTCAGTGTCAATATCTGAGGCAGAATCTTCTGAACCAGATAGATCCTCATCAGAGATAGATAAATCAGAATGCTGGCGGTCATTTAAAAATTCATCCAATTTATGAGAAGTTTTAAAAGACCTTTTACGTTTATTAGAAGGAGGTATAACAGACAGGGCCTTCTGAATAGAATTATAAACAAATTCTCTTACATTAACAGGAATATCCTGAACATTAGATGTTTAAGGAACAACAACAGGTAATGGACTACTACTAATGGAAATATTGTCTGCTTTTGAAAGTTTATCATGACAACTAACACAAACTACAGCCGGAGGAACAGTTACCACAAGTTTACAACAAATGCACTTAGCTTTGGTAGAACCGACATCAGGCAGCAGCATTCCAGAAGTAGATTCTGATACAGGGTCAGATTGAGACATCTTGCAATATGTAATAGATAAAACAACATATAAAGCAAAATGATCAAATTCCTTAAAGACAGTTTCAGGAATGGGAAAAAATGCAAACAGAATAGGCCTCTGGAAACCAGAAGCAAAAATAAACAAAGACTTAAATAATGTCAAAAAAACTGGCGCCAAGTATAACGCCCACAATTGACAAATTTTTTGGCGCCAAAAACGTCTGCAACAAACACGAGCGTCATAGATGACGCAACTACGTGAAAACTCGGCGCCAACTAAGACGCCGAAAATGACATCATAACGTCAACAAACGTAATTCTCGCACCAAAAAAGTCTCGTGCCAAAAATGACGCAATAAATGATAGCATTTTTTGCTCCCACGAGCCTAACAGCCCGCAATTTAGAAGAAAAAGTCAATTTGAAAAATTTTCAGGTAAGAAAAAAATGTATTCATATGCATTTCCCAAAATGAAACTGACAGTCTGTAAGAAGGAAATATACTGATTATCCTGAATCACGGCAAATATAAGTATAAAACATATATTTAGAACTTTACATATAAAGTGCCAAAACCATAGCTGAGTGTCATAAATAAAATAAGACATACTTACCAAAAGACACTCATCTACATATAGCAGATAGCCAAACCAGTACTGAAACGAGAATCAGTAGAGGTAATGGTATATAAGAGTATATCGTCGATCTGAAAAGGGAGGTAGGAGATGAATCTCTACGACCAAAAACAGAGAACCTATGAAATAGATCCCCGATAGGATAACCATTGCATTCAATAGGCAATACTCCCTTCACATCCCTCTGTCATTCACTGCACTCTGAGAGGAAACCGGGCTTCAGCATGCTGCAAAGCGCATATCAACGTAGAAATCTAGCACAAACTTACTTCACCACCTCCATAGGAGGCAAAGTTTGTAAAACTGAATTGTGGGTGTGGTGGGGGTGTATTTATAGGCATTTTGAGGTTTGGGAAACTTTAACCCTCCTGGTAGGAATGTATATCCCATACGTCACTAGCTCATGGACTCTTGCTAATTACATGAAAGAAATGGCGATTACCTGCTGCAGCAAAGAAAATGCTATTTAATATGAGGGAGCTCTAACTGAGCCCCTATCTCCCTCACTGTTTGGGCTACAGGGGGAAGTGACCCCTCATTTGTCACTTGCCCTTGTAAGTTGCTGGTGATTGCAGTAAAATTGCTGAATACCTGCAGCAACATTTAAAATCTTTGGATTATAACTGAAAAATATGTTTTTCCAAAAATAATTTTATATAAAATAACCCTGTTTAAATTCTTAAAAAAATATAATTTTTTCAATCAATAAGTAAATAAATAAATCTGATTTAAAGGGACACAAAACCCAAACTTTTTTCTTTCAAGATTCAGATAGCTCATACCATCTCCTGCTAAATTCACTGCTTTCTGAAGCAATTTTTACTGAGTAGCTCTCTCTTTATGTATGTGAATAAAGTCCTGTACCATCTTCTACAAACCCCTGTTTTTTTTCGGTGATATTTTAATGTCTTGTCATTTCTTTTGTGATACTCCTAGCCTTGTCAACTCTTGCTATAACTTCTCAGTTTACAAGTAGACTTAAATGGCATCATTTCAGTTTCCTCCAAGTCTATTGTCTATTTATTTTAACTTATCGCAATCTGACCTGGTCTGAATCAAACTTTCCCAGCTGTCCTTTCTGACTGTTTTTGATCATATCATTAACTAATTTAGTGTACCCAGCTGATTGCTCTTTCCTATAAATGTATATGGAGTAGCATTGCAAGGCAGCTAGCATTATTGTAATATCAAATGTTTGAATTTCTGAACTGGGCATTTTATAAGTGAGGCACTAAGAATTATGCAAAATAATTATACAAGACTTGGACAAGGATTGAACAAAGGACAATTTACTAGGCAAGTGCTGTTTTAATACAGTGTTTTATGTCTTTCACTGTTTCCCTTTTTGTAAAAATGCTTCATAGCTCTGTTCTTTTTTGCTTCTACTTGTCTCTTTAACAAACTACTTTTTTTATTTACTTCCTCCCGTTACCACCTGCACTTTTCATCGGTCCATTCTCCGCTAATCCTGCTCACTCACCCATGTATGCCTTCCCATAGACCTAGAAAATCAAGACTCTGGAAACTTTACTCAAATACCTCTTGTTTCTAAAGCCATTACCCCCTTCTCTTGTGAACTCTGGCTCTGTTTGCAACAAGCTCACTTCTATCCATAACCTCTTTATTACCCATTCCCTCAACCTTCTGCCTCTCATAGAAACCTGGCTCTCTCCTTCAGACACAGCCTCCGCTGCTGCATTTTCACATGGGGGTTTTCATTTCAGCCACACCCTTAGGTCTGGTAACGGACAAGGACGTGGTGTAGGTGTTTTACTTTCCTCTTGTTGCACCATTCACCAAATACAACCCATCCCTTCCTTCACATTTTATTTTCTTCACAACCCGCATGATTCGCTTATTTTCTCCCCTCTCTTTACATGCTGCAGTCATTTACCACGTCATGACTTATCAACTCAGTTTCTAGATCATTTTGCTGCCTGGCTACCTTATTTCCTCTGCTCAGACACCCCTACCCTCATTATTCAGGATTTCAACCTCTTTCCCACTCACAAAAATGGACATTCCCTAGGTTTGATTTTCAGCTATCAGTGCTCTCTCTATAACTTTACAAATTCCCCTTTCCTTCCTAAGATAGGGAGAGTCCACGGCTTCATTCCTTACTGTTGGGAAATACAACACCTGGCCACCAGTAGGAGCCAAAGACACCCCAGCCAAAGACTTTAATATCCCTCACACTTCCTCATTACCCCAGTCATTCTTTTGCCTTTCGTCACGATAGGAGGTGGCAGAGAAGTGTCAGAAGATTTGGAGAGTCCTGAAAGAGGGTATCTGCCCTTCAAGATAGGACTGGAGTTTTAAGTAGTCATGTCAACCTCTCAGTAAGCGTATTGATGAAAGTTAGAGTCTGGAGATGCAGAAAAAGTTTTTCTGTGAAACCTTCCAGACTACTGCTAATAGCTCCTAAGCAATCAGTGTTGACGTGTTTCACTGCCTGCTTTCTCTCACTCAAGTCCATGTCAGGAGCACTGCTATAAGTCTGTCACACTTGAGAGGCTGTGTTCTGTTCCACAGCATGGATCCTGGGGGTAAGATCGCTTCAATTTCTCCTGTTAAGTGTGGTCAGTCCACGGGTCATCATTACTTCTGGGATATTAACTCCTCCCCAACAGGAAGTGCAAGAGGATTCACCCAGCAGAGCTGCTATATAGCTCCTCCCCTCTACGTCACACCCAGTCATTCTCTTGCACCCAACTAATAGATAGGATGTGTGAGAGGACTGTGGTGATTATACTTGGTTTTATACCTTCAATCAAAAGTTTGTTATTTTATAACAGCACCGGAGTGTGTTGTTCCTTCTCTGGTAGAGTTTGAAGAAGAATCTACCTGAGTTTTTTTAATGATTTTAGCCGGCGTAGTTAAGATCATATTGCTGTTCTCGGCCATCTGAGGAGAGGTAAACTTCAGATCAGGGGACAGCGGGCAGGTTAATCTGCAAAGAGGTATGTAGCAGCATATTATTTTCTGACAATGGAATTTGACTGAGAAAATTCTGCCATACCGATATAATGTAATCTCAGCCTTAAATGCAGTAGTAGCAACTGGTATCAGGCTGTCATGTATGTATATTTTACACTTCAGTATTCTGGGGAATGGCACTTCACTGGGATAATACTGTATGCATAAGACTTTAGCCTAATTTGCAGTGACTAGCAACAGGCTTTCTAATGTCATTTAATTTATTTGATGTTAAACGTTTTTGCTGGCATGTTAAATCGTTTAATTTTCTGAGGTACTGGGTGAAAAAATGTTTTGGGCACTGTTTTTTTCCACTTGGCAGTCGTTTTATTTAATTTAAGACAGTTTACTGATCTCCCTCACTGTTGTGTGTGAGGGGGAGGGGCCTATTTTGGCGCTTTTGCTACGCATCAAAAAATTCAGTCAGAAGTCTCTTGTCTTCCCTGCATGATCCGGTTCGTCTCTACAGAGCTTAGGGGTCTTCAAAACTTATTTTGAGGGAGGTAATCACTCACAGCAGAGCTGTGAGGTTGTAGCTGACTGTGATAAAAAACGTTTATTTCTGTACTTTTTTTCTGCTATCAGGGTTAGTTATCCATTGCTAATGGGGGCAATCCTTTGCTAAAATTGTGTATTTACCGTAAAAGATTTGATGTTATAGTTTCTCAGTTTATTAGTTCTCAACTGTCATAACCTTTTTCTGTGCTTCTTAAAGGCACAGTACGTTTTCATATTATTTGTAAATTACTTTGAAAAGTATTTCCAAGTTGCTAGTTTAATTGCTAGTGTGTTAAACATGTCTGATTCAGAGGAATATCTCTGTGCTATATGTGCTAATGCCAAAGTGGAGCCCAATAGAAATTTATGTACTAACTGTATTGATGCTACTTTAAATAAAAGTCAATCTGTACAAATTGAACATATTTCACCAGACAACAAGGGGAGAGTTATGCCGACTAACTCGCCTCACGTGTCAGTACCTGCATCTCCCGCTCGGGAGGTGCGTGATATTGTAGCGCCGAGTACATCTGGGCGGCCATTACAAATCACATTACAGGATATGGCTACTGTTATGACTGAAGTTTTGGCTAAATTACCAGAACTAAGAGGTAAGCGTGATCACTCTGGGGTGAGAACAGAGTGCGCTGATAATATTAGGGCCATGTCAGACACTGCGTCACAGGTGGCAGAACATGAGGACGGAGAACTTCATTCTGTGGGTGACGGTTCTGATCCAAATAGACTGGATTCAGATATTTCAAATTTTAAATTTAAGCTGGAAAACCTCCGTGTATTACTAGGGGAGGTATTAGCGGCTCTGAATGATTGTAACACAGTTGCAATACCAGAGAAAATGTGTAGGTTGGATAGATATTTTGCGGTACCGGCGAGTACTGATGTTTTTCCTATACCTAAGAGACTTACTGAAATTGTTACTAAGGAGTGGGATAGACCCGGTGTGCCGTTCTCACCCCCTCCGATATTTAGAAAAATGTTTCCAATAGACGCCACCACACGGGACTTATGGCAAACGGTCCCTAAGGTGGAGGGAGCAGTGTCTACTTTAGCTAAGCGTACCACTATCCCGGTGGAGGATAGCTGTGCTTTTTCAGATCCAATGGATAAAAAATTAGAGGGTTACCTTAAGAAAATGTTTGTTCAACAAGGTTTTATATTGCAACCTCTTGCATGTATTGCGCCTGTCACGGCTGCAGCAGCATTTTGGTTTGAGTCTCTGGAAGAGACACTTGAATCATCTACACTAGATGAGATTACACACAAACTTAAAGCCCTTAAGTTAGCTAACTCATTTATTTCAGATGCCGTAGTACATTTAACTAAACTTACGGCTAAGAATTCAGGATTCGCCATTCAGGCACGCAGAGCACTGTGGCTAAAATCCTGGTCAGCTGATGTTACTTCTAAATCTAAATTGCTTAATATACCTTTCAAAGGGCAGACCTTATTCGGGCCCGGGTTGAAAGAGATTATCGCTGACATTACAGGAGGTAAAGGCCATGCCCTGCCTCAGGACAAAGCCAAAGCTAAGGCTAGACAGTCTAATTTTCGTTCCTTTCGTAATTTCAAAGCAGGAGCAGCATCAACTTCCTCTGCACCTAAACAGGAAGGAGCTGTTGCTCGCTACAGACAAGGCTGGAAACCTAACCAGTCCTGGAACAAGGGCAAGCAGGCCAGGAAACCTGCTGCTGCCCCTAAGACAGCATGAATCGAGGGCCCCCGATCCGGGACCGGATCTAGTGGGGGGCAGACTTACTCTCTTCGCCCAGGCTTGGGCAAGAGATGTTCAGGATCCCTGGGCGTTAGAGATCATATCTCAGGGATACCTTCTGGACTTCAAATCCTCTCCCCCAAGAGGGAGATTTCATCTGTCAAGGTTGTCAACAAACCAAACAAAGAAGGAAGCGTTTCTACGCTGCGTACAAGATCTTTTATTAATGGGAGTGATCCATCCAGTTCCGCGGTCGGAACAAAGACAAGGGTTTTACTCAAATCTGTTTGTAGTTCCCAAGAAAGAGGGAACTTTCAGGCCAATCTTGGATTTAAAGATCCTAAACAAATTCCTAAGAGTTCCATCGTTCAAGATGGAAACTATTCGAACAATTTTGCCCATGATCCAAGAGGGTCAGTACATGACCACAGTGGATTTAAAGGATGCTTACCTTCACATACCGATTCACAGAAATCATTACCGGTATCTAAGGTTTGCCTTTCTAGACAGGCATTACCAGTTTGTAGCTCTTCCATTCGGATTGGCTACGGCTCCAAGAATCTTCACAAAGGTTCTGGGTACTCTTTTGGCGGTACTAAGACCGCAAGGAATTTCGGTAGCTCCGTACCTAGACGACATTCTGATACAAGCTTCAAGCTTTCAAACTGCCAAGTCTCATACAGAGTTTGTACTGGCATTTCTAAGGTCGCATGGATGGAAGGTGAACGAAAAGAAGAGTTCTCTCTTTCCACTCACAAGAGTTCCCTTCTTGGGGACTCTGATAGATTCGGTAGAAATGAAGATTTACCTGACAGAAGACAGGTTAACAAAGCTTCAAAATGCATGCCGTGTCCTTCATTCCATTCAACACCCGTCAGTAGCTCAATGCATGGAGGTGATCGGATTAATGGTAGCGGCAATGGACATAGTCCCCTTTGCACGCCTACATCTCAGACCGCTGCAATTGTGCATGCTAAGTCAGTGGAATGGGGATTACTCAGATTTGTCCCCCACTCTGAATCTGAATCAAGAGACCAGAAATTCTCTTCTATGGTGGCTTTATCGGCCACATCTGTCCAGGGGGATGCCATTCAGCAGGCCAAACTGGACAATTGTAACAACAGACGCCAGCCTACTAGGTTGGGGCGCTGTCTGGAATTCTCTGAAGGCTCAGGGACTATGGAATCAGGAGGAGAGTCTCCTTCCAATAAACATTCTGGAATTGAGAGCAGTTCTCAATGCCCTTCTGGCTTGGCCCCAGTTAACAACTCGGGGGTTCATCAGGTTTCAGTCGGACAACATCACGACTGTAGCTTACATCAACCATCAGGGAGGGACAAGAAGCTCCCTAGCAATGATGGAAGTATCAAAGATAATTCGCTGGGCAGAGTCTCACTCTTGCCACCTGTCTGCAATCCACATCCCGGGAGTGGAGAACTGGGAGGCGGATTTCTTAAGTCGTCAGACTTTTCATCCGGGGGAGTGGGAACTTCATCCGGAGGTCTTTGCCCAAATACTTCGACGTTGGGGCAAACCAGAGATAGATCTCATGGCGTCTCGTCAGAACGCCAAGCTTCCTCGCTACGGGTCCAGATCCAGGGATCCGGGAGCGGTTCTGATAGATGCTCTGACAGCACCTTGGACCTTCAAGATGGCTTATGTGTTTCCACCCTTCCCGATGCTTCCTCGATTGATTGCCAGAATCAAACAGGAGAGAGCATCAGTGATTCTAATAGCACCTGCATGGCCACGCAGGACTTGGTATGCAGATCTAGTGGACATGTCATCCTGTCCGCCTTGGTCTCTACCTCTGAAACAGGACCTTCTGATCCAGGGTCCATTCAAACATCAAAATCTAACTTCTCTGAAGCTGACTGCTTGGAGATTGAACGCTTGATTTTATCAAAACGTGGGTTTTCTGAGCCAGTTATTGATACCTTAATACAGGCTAGGAAGCCTGTTACCAGAAGGATTTACCATAAAATATGGCGTAAATACTTATATTGGTGCGAATCCAAGAGTTACTCATGGAGTAAGGTTAGGATTCCAAGGATATTGTCTTTTCTACAAGAAGGTTTAGAAAAGGGTTTATCCGCTAGTTCCTTAAAGGGACAGATTTCAGCTCTGTCCATTCTTTTACACAAACGTCTGTCAGAAGTTCCGGACGTTCAAGCTTTTTGTCAGGCTTTAGCTAGGATCAAGCCTGTGTTTAAAACTGTTGCTCCGCCATGGAGTTTGAACTTAGTTCTTAATGTTTTACAGGGTGTTCCGTTTGAACCCCTTCATTCCATTGATATCAAGTTGTTATCTTGGAAAGTTCTGTTTTTAATGGCTATTTCCTCGGCTCGAAGAGTCTCTGAGTTATCTGCCTTACATTGTGATTCTCCTTATCTGATTTTTCATTCAGACAAGGTAGTTCTGCGTACTAAACCTGGGTTCCTACCTAAGGTGGTCACTAACAGGAATATCAATCAAGAGATTGTTGTTCCATCTTTGTGTCCTAATCCTTCCTCGAAGAAGGAACGTCTGCTACACAATCTAGATGTAGTCCGTGCCCTGAAATTTTATCTACAGGCAACTAAGGATTTTCGTCAAACGTCTTCCCTGTTTGTCGTTTATTCTGGCCAGAGGAGAGGTCAAAAAGCTTCGGCTACCTCTCTCTCTTTTTGGCTTCGTAGCATAATACGATTAGCCTATGAGACTGCTGGACAGCAGCCTCCTGAAAGAATTACAGCTCATTCTACTAGAGCTGTGGCTTCCACTTGGGCCTTTAAGAATGAGGCTTCTGTTGAACAGATTTGCAAGGCTGCAACTTGGTCTTCTCTTCATACTTTTTCCAAATTTTACAAATTTGACACTTTTGCTTCTTCGGAGGCTGTGTTTGGGAGAAAGGTTCTTCAGGCAGTGGTTCCCTCCGTATAAAGAGCCTGCCTGTCCCTCCCGTCATCCGTGTACTTTTGCTTTGGTATTGGTATCCCAGAAGTAATGATGACCCGTGGACTGACCACACTTAACAGGAGAAAACAAAATTTATGCTTACCTGATAAATTCATTTCTCCTGTAGTGTGGTCAGTCCACGGCCCGCCCTGTTTTTTATGGCAGGCTAAAAAAATTTTTGGATTATACTCCAGTCACCACTACACCCTTGGGCTTCTCCTTTCTCGTTGGTCCTTTGGTCGAATGACTGGAGGTGACGTAGAGGGGAGGAGCTATATAGCAGCTCTGCTGGGTGAATCCTCTTGCACTTCCTGTAGGGGAGGAGATAATATCCCAGAAGTAATGATGACCTGTGGACTGACCACACTACAGGAGAAATCAATTTATCAGGTAAGCATAAATTTTGTTTTTCAAAAAATTATAGTGGCGGTATGATTAATATAATGTTTGTCTAAAGAACTATATTTTCAAAACCGAAAAAATTTACAATCACTTTAAGCTTCACTTTCGTTTTTAAAAGTGTTGCACACAGGGATAGGCACTGACCAAGGCTGTGGAGGACATTTTCCAAAGTACAGACCTTAGTGAAGGACACCAAGGTACATTTCAAATTAAAAACATCATTATATAGTGCTGGGTGTTATTATACAGATGCAGATACCACTGATCTCCAGCCCTCCTCCGGCTATACCCATGTGCCAGCGTCACTACTGTGTATTTGTATAATCCTGGGTGTTATTATACAGATGCAGATACACATCCAGTATTTCACTCAGGCTTTGTTTATTCAATAGCACCCAATATAGCTAGCAGTCTCTTGACAAGCCACCAACTTAATTCACACTACATATTTTCCCTTTCCTATTATTCAATCAGAAAGAAAAGATATACGTAGGTTGTAAATCACAACCTTAGTATATCTTTTCTTTTTAATTAAATAATCGGAAAGGGAAAATATGTAGTACTTAATAATAAACCTCAGGTGCTGGTTAAAGTGCTTTACTTTTGCATATAAAGCTCCAGGGACACAGTGCCAGCTTGCTTCTTGAATCTTCCCTCTCTCTGTCTCATTTAGAGTTACTTTCCTGCAACTGAGCAGCATCAAGGAGGAGTCAGGACCTGCATTTATCTGCCCTACTCCTCCCTCCCCAATTCAAAATGGCCGGTGGACACTGCAAGAGCCAGTCACGGACACCAGTGTCCGTGTACGGAACACCTTTCCTATTCCTGGTTGCACAGCTCCTATTACTTGCTGTACTTGTAATAACAGGGTAAGTACTGTCTTACACTCCATGTGACCAGGTGTGGTCTATGTTAATTTCCTCCATTCCGGCTGAGACTTGAACCTGAGGAGGGCGTTTCCTCTGTTAACTGTCTGGGTCTAGGAGGTGGTGAGTGCCCTAGCCATTGGGAGTATAATGGTGCAGTTTTCTATAATAATAATAAAAAAAAAATTTGTGTCCTTCTGTGGGTATAACCGGAGCTATGGAAGACTCTAACATGTTAGAAGGTACTCCTTCTGTACTAAATCATACCTGTTTATATTGTGAGGAGGCTGGGGTTTTCCCGCCCACACAATTATGTTCCACATGCCTTAACACCGTTATAAAGTCTAAGGGAGACAAGCCTGCTAAGGCTCTTAGTCCCTCTGAGCCGTCACCTCTCAGGACTCGGCATCCTGTGAGATTACTACCCTTGCTACATTATCCACTCCCCTTAGCACATCTAATCCTCCATCTGGAGGGGGCCATCTTCCTGCGGACTTTGCTGCACAGTTACAAATGGCGGTGTCTGCAGCCCTGAGTGCATTAACTCGCTCTAACAAATGCAAGAGACAGGTTAAACATAGCTCTCCTGATCCGGAGTATAATATAAATATTTATTGGATTTAGCTATTATGTCCAAGTTATCCGATGATGAGTTAACCTCTGTAGCTTCAGAGGGTGAACTTTCTGGGTCGGAGTCCTTGGCGTCTAAGCCTCCTGCTGCAGAGGAACCGTCCTTTAGATTTAAAATTGAGCACTTGCATTTTTTATTAATAGCGGTTCTGTCTATATTAGAGGTTCCAGAGGCCACACTGTCTGAAGAACCTATGATACCTAAATTAGACAGAGTTTACTTTGACTTTTCCTGTGCCTGTTAAGATGGCGAACATTATTAAGAACGAATGTGAAAGAATTGGTTCTTCATTTTCCCCCTCGTCTACTTTTAAAAAGTTGGTCCCGGACTTTCAACTGGATTTGCGGGGCTCCATTCCTAAGGTGGATGGTGTTATCTCTACGCTTGCTAAACGTACTACTATACCTCTTGAGGATAGCTGTTCGTTCAGAGAGCCGATGGATAAGAAAATGGAAACCTTTCTGAGAAAGATGTTTCAACATACGGGATTTTTGTTTCAACCGGAGGCTGCAGTTGCCGTGGTTGCCGGAGTGGCTACCTACTGGTGCGACTCTTTGTCAGAACTCATTGAGGTGGGGTCTCCCTTTGAAGATATTTAAGACAGAATTAAAGCTCTGAGAATAGCTAATTCTTTTATCTGTGATGCGAACATGCAAATTATTCCCCTAAATGCAAAGGCCTCTGGCTTTGCGGTCCTAGCCCGCCGGGCACTCTGGCTGCAGATATGACTTCTAAATCCAGACTCCTTTCTCTTCCCTTCAAGGGAAATATTTTATTTGGTTCAGGCCTGGACTCCATTATTTCTACAGTTATCGGAGGCAAGGGTGCCTTCCTACCGCAAGATAAGAAGAACAAGTCTAAGGGACGACAATCTTCTTCTAATTTTTCGTTCCTTTCATTCTGACAAATCCCAATGACAACAATCCTCCTCCAAGCCCGAGCAACCCAAGAGTACTTGGAAGCCGGCTCAGTCCTGGAATATATCCAAGCAGAACAAGAAGCCCACCAAAAACAAATCGGCATGAAGGGGCGGCCCCTGATCCGGGATCGGATCGTGTAGGGAGCAGACTGTCTCTTTTTTCAGACGCCTGGTTCAAGGACGTACAGGATCCATGGGTCCTGGAGGTGGTATCTCATGGATACAAGATAGGCTTCAAATCTCATCCGTCAAGGGGCAGATTCCTTCTCTCGAATCTGTCTCCCAGACCAGAAAAGAGGGATGCCTTTCTAGGGTGCGTTCGGGATCTATCCTCCTTAGGAGTTGTTGTACCGGTGCCTCTCGAAGAAAGAGATTTTGGGTTTTATTCAAACCTTTTCGTGTCTCAAAGAAGGAGGGAACTTTCCACCCAATTCTGGACCTAAAGTACTTAAACAAATTTCTCAGTGTCCCTTCCTTCAAGATAGAGACGATGAGGTCCATCCTTCTTTTAATTCCGGAAGGCCAGTTTATGACCACTATAGATCTGAAGGACGCTTACCTTAATGTTCCAATCCACAGGGAATACTTTTTCAGTTCCTGAGGTTTGCATTCCTGGACCAGCATTTCCAGTTCATTGCCCTTCCGTTTGGCCTAGCTACTGCTCCAAGAATCTTTGCGAAGGTTCTGGGGCCTCTTCTAGCTGTTGCCAGAACTCAGAGTATTGCAGTAGCCCCATAATTGCATGATATTCTGGTGCAAGCACCATCCTTTCATCTTGTGGAAGAATTCTCAGAGTCCCTTCTCAGTCTTCTTCGATTACATAGATGGAAGATAAACTTGGAAAAGAGTTATCTTATCCCAAGTGTGTGGTATCATCAAATAAGCACAAAGCCACAGAAAAAGCAAAATGGGTACTCACAAGGCTCTGGAGCACACCTATGTGCTTGTAGGGACAGGCTGCAGATTTTATTAGGTGTGACAGCTCACCCACAGAGGATATCGGTCGTTCACTGTAGTAGAAAGGTAAAACACAGTAAAAGCACCAAATTGTGCAGATCACAAAGGATATGGTGTTTGACTTAGCACAAAGGAAGATTGGGTACTCACATGTTAGATGAGCACACTTATGTGCTAGTAGGAGCAACCTGGCATATTATGGTAAGGTGTGTCAGCTCACCACCGAGGGACTTTTCCTTAGGATGCAATATCCAAAAGTGGCAGACTTCTGTGTGTTGGGTTCCACTCCAAGCAAGTGCAGGCAGGTAAAATCACTCTCAAGAGTATTTTTACAAATTAAAAAATACTATTTATTAAAAACAAATTAAAATACATGTACAAAGGAGTGAACTAGGGGAATACAGTCTAGCCCCCTGTAAATGCAACGCGTTTCTCGGCTCATACGCCATTTCCTCAGTCTTCCGGGTGTGGACAACTGGGAGGCGGATTTCCTCAGCAGGCAATCCTTCCATCCAGGGGAATGGTCTCTCTATCCCAAGGTGTTTGCAGAGATATGCAGCAAGTGGAGGACACCGGAGATAGATCTCACGGGTCCCGTCTCAATACCAAGCTACCCAGGTACAGGTCGAGGGATCCCCAAGTTGATCTAATAGATGCACTAGCAGTGTCTTGGAGGTTCAAACTCATATCTTTTTCCTCCATTACCGCTTCTTCCTCGAGTGGTGGCCCGCATCAAGCACGAGCGGGTGTCAGTAATCCTGATTGCTCCATCATGGCCGCGAAGGATGTGGTTCGCGGATCTAGAGGGGATGTCCTCATCTCCTCCGTGGGAGTTACCTTGTCGCAGAGACCTGCAAATCTCGATTCTCTGAGGCTGACTGCGTGGAGATTGAATGCTTAGTCTTAGCCAAGAGAGGTTTCTCTGAGAGTGTCATTGATACTCTTATTCAAGCTCGTAAACCAGTTACTTGGCGTATCTACCACAAGATGTGGAGGACCTACTTATTCTGGTGTGAAGAGCATGGGTTTTCCTTGCACAGAGTTAAGGTTGCCAGGATCTTATCTTTTCTCCAGGATGGGCTGGAGAAGGGCCTTTCTGCTAGTTCCCTGAGGGGACAGATTTTGGCCCTGTCGGTTTTATTGCACAAGAGACTGGCTGAGCTTCCAGACGTGCAGTCCTTTGTTAAGGCTCTGATTAGTATCAGACCTGTGTTTAGATCTGGGGCTCCTCCTTGGAGTCTAAATCTTGTTCTTTGGATTTTGCAACAGGTTCCGTTGTGAGCCTCTGCATTCCGTTGACATTAAATTGTTATCTTGGAAGGTTCTCTTTTAATTGGCTATTGCCTCTGTGCGCAGAGTTTCTGAGATCTCTGCTTTGCAATGCAATCTTACCTGATTTTTCATGCAGGTAAGGCAGTTTTACGTACTAAATTAGGTTTTCTACCTAAGGTTGTGTCAGATCGCAACATCAATCAGGAGATTGTGGTTCCTTCCTTGTGTCCTAATCCTCCTCTATCGAAGGAACGCTTACTTCACAGTTTGGATGTGGTTCGCGCCTTGAAGTTCTATCTTCAGGCTACAAAGGAGTTTAGATAATCTTCCTCTTTGTTTGTTGTCTATTCGGGGAAGCGTAAAGGGCAGAAGGCTACTTCGACTTCCCTATATTTTTGGTTAAGGAGTGTCATCTGCTTAGCTTACGAGATAGAAGGACATTCCACTAGAGCAGTGGCTTCCTCTTGGGTCTTTAAGGACGAGGCCTTTATGGATCTGTTTTGTAAGGCAGCTACCTGGTCCTCCTTACATACTTTTTCAAAATTTTAAAAGTTTGATGTTTTTGCTTCGGCTGAAGCAGCTTTCGGGAGAAAAGTTTTGCAGGCTGTGGTGCCCTCAGAATAGGGTCACCTCTTCTTTTTTGTTCCCTCCCGTTATTCAGTGTCCTCTGGAGCTTGGGTATAGTTTTCCCAACAGTAAGGAATGAAGCCGTGGACTCTCCCTATCTTAGGAAGGAAAACATAATTTATGCTTACCAGATAAAGTCCTTTCCTTCCATATAGGAAGAGTCCACGGCTCCCGTCCGTTTTTTCTTGTCTATGGGCGGTCCCCTATTTATATTTTTTATTCTTCTGGCACCATTTATGCCCTAATGTTTCTCCTACTTTTCCTTGTTCCCTCAACAGAATGACTGGGGTAATGAGGAAGAGGGAGGGATATTTAAGCCTTTGGCTGGGGTGTCTTTGCCTCCTCCTGGTTGCTCTCCCTATCCGGAAGGAAAGGTATTTATCTGGTAAGCATAAATTATGTTTTTCCTCTTTCTCTCCATCATTTCCTAACTTGCAATGTCACAGCCCTCCCTAAACTCTCCCTTCATCTAAACCTCACACCAAACTACAGAAGCATTGTCACTAGTTTAGCATCTCTCAAACCTCTTCACTCTTTCATCTCCATCTTTTCATTCCCTGATTCATCTATCCATTATTACAATTCCTCTCTTACATTGGTCCTTGACAATTTGGCACCTCCTACCAAAACTAAGAAGTCCCTGGCTCATCATCAGCCATGGCATACCTTTCTGACACGCCACCTGACACGCAGATGTCCCTGCACTGCTGAGCGACATTAGAGAACATTTTGTGTTCAGCTGACTTCACTATTATTCGGCCCTTAGCCTCTATATGCAAGACTACTTCTCTACCCTTTCTCCAAACCCAAAACGTTCTCCACCTTCAGCATCCTTCTTCACCCATCTTTACCTCCTACTGCAACTTATCTCTCTGCTCAAAATTTTGACAGCCTCTTGAACTACAAAATGTATTCCATCAGAAACTTAATCATCTCTCAACATAACTGCCAGTCTTTAAAATCACCCAAAACCCACAAAGTCAGCTCTTTTGCCCCTGTTACTGAGGAAGAAGTTTCTGTCCTTATATCATCCTCTCACCTTACTACCTGTCCCCTTGATCCCATCCCTCACAGCTACTGCCCTCCCTCTCTCCTACCCTTACCGCTATCCTCACACACATTTTCAACCTCTCCCTCAGCACTGGTATATTTCCCTCTTAAACATACTCTAGTCACACATCCTGTAAATACACAGACATATGTACACACACACACACACATATATACCATATACTTTTAAATCACTGACATCACACTTTTTTTTTTTTATAAATTTAAAAATAAAAACAGAATTTATGTTTACCTGATAAATTACTTTCTCCAACGGTGTGTCCGGTCCACGGCGTCATCCTTACTTGTGGGATATTCTCTTCCCCAACAGGAAATGGCAAAGAGCCCAGCAAAGCTGGTCACATGATCCCTCCTAGGCTCCGCCTTCCCCAGTCATTCGACCGACGTAAAGGAGGAATATTTGCATAGGAGAAATCATATGATACCGTGGTGACTGTAGTTAGAGAAAATAAATCATCAGACCTGATTAAAAAACTAGGGCGGGCCGTGGACCGGACACACCGTTGGAGAAAGTAATTTATAAGGTAAACATAAATTCTGTTTTCTCCAACATAGGTGTGTCCGGTCCACGGCGTCATCCTTACTTGTGGGAACCAATACCAAAGCTTTAGGACACGGATGATGGGAGGGAGCAAATCAGGTCACCTAGATGGAAGGCACCACGGCTTGCAAAACCTTTCTCCCAAAAATAGCCTCAGAAGAAGCAAAAGTATCAAATTTGTAAAATTTAGTAAAAGTGTGCAGTGAAGACCAAGTCGCTGCCTTACATATCTGATCAACAGAAGCCTCGTTCTTGAAGGCCCATGTGGAAGCCACGGCCCTAGTGGAATGAGCTGTGATTCTTTCAGGAGGCTGCCGTCCGGCAGTCTCATAAGCCAATCTGATGATGCTTTTAAGCCAAAAAGAGAGAGAGGTAGAAGTTGCTTTTTGACCTCTCCTTTTACCAGAATAAACAACAAACAAGGAAGATGTTTGTCTGAAATCCTTTGTAGCCTCTAAATAGAATTTTAGAGCACGAACTACATCTAAATTGTGCAACAAACGTTCCTTCTTTGAAACTGGATTCGGACACAAAGAAGGCACGACTATCTCCTGGTTAATATTTTTGTTAGAAACAACTTTCGGAAGAAAACCAGGTTTTGTACGCAAAACCACCTTATCTGCATGGAACACCAGATAAGGAGGAGAACACTGCAGAGCAGATAACTCTGAAACTCTTCTAGCAGAAGAAATTGCAACCAAAAACAAAACTTTCCAAGATAAAAACTAAGAAGTCCCTGGCTCATCATCAGCCATGGCATACCTTTCTGACACGCCACCTGACACGCAGATGTCCCTGCACTGCTGAGCGACATTAGAGAACATTTTGTGTTCAGCTGACTTCACTATTATTCGGCCCTTAGCCTCTATATGCAAGACTACTTCTCTACCCTTTCTCCAAACCCAAAACGTTCTCCACCTTCAGCATCCTTCTTCACCCATCTTTACCTCCTACTGCAACTTATCTCTCTGCTCAAAATTTTGACAGCCTCTTGAACTACAAAATGTATTCCATCAGAAACTTAATCATCTCTCAACATAACTGCCAGTCTTTAAAATCACCCAAAACCCACAAAGTCAGCTCTTTTGCCCCTGTTACTGAGGAAGAAGTTTCTGTCCTTATATCATCCTCTCACCTTACTACCTGTCCCCTTGATCCCATCCCTCACAGCTACTGCCCTCCCTCTCTCCTACCCTTACCGCTATCCTCACACACATTTTCAACCTCTCCCTCAGCACTGGTATATTTCCCTCTTAAACATACTCTAGTCACACATCCTCAAAAAACCACCTCGATCCAACCTGCCCATCCAACTACCTCCCTATTTCCCTACTCCCCCTTGCCTCCAAAATTCTTGAAAAGCTAGTACACACACGTCTCACATTTCCTTACATTATACTCCCCCCTTGACCCACTGCAATCTGGATTCTGCCCCAACCCTAAATGTTACCTTGCATATCATACCTTTTTGTTTATAGCGCTGTGGAATCTGTTGGCACTCCAAAAATAACATCATAATAATAATAACTGATTATACAATTTTAAACAATTGTCCAGTTTACTTTAATTATCTAGTTTGCTTCATTCTCTTGGTATTGTTTGTTGAAGGAGTAGCAGTGCACTACTTGGAGCTAGCTGAAAACCAATGACCAGAGGCATATCTGTGCAGCCACTGATCAGCAGCTTCTGAGCTTAGCTAGCTATACTTATTAATAAAAGATACAAATGGAACTAAAATTAGATAATAGAAATAAAGTATTTAAAATTGTATATCTGACTCATGAAAGAAAAAAATTTGGGTTTCATATCTATTTAAATGAAAAAAATGTTTTTGTCCACCGTGGTCTCTTAGGGAAACTGAAAAAACTGTAGTTTTTAGCTTTAAAGTAAAAAAACAAAAACGGCCAAAATAATAGTGATAATAATAAAATTGTATTACAGGTGGCGCACTACTGATACCACAGGATACACTATCAATATTGCAGGCCCTCGCCTAGAATAGCACACAATCTGGTATTATAAGTCTATGGTAAAAAAAGAATTACCAGAGAATGTTAAGCACAGCTGACATTTTATTTAGCATGTCCTATACTTTCAATGTATAGCACAGCTGCACTAAGCGCAAATTGTGGTGAGCCCAACACATAACCCCACTAAAAGAGCCAAGGTAAAATATATAACAACACATGTTAAACATATGAAAGTAAAGTATTTCACTCCTATTTATACATAGTAAAAGTCAAATGTGTGTGTTGTGTTTTTTTTTTAAATCAAAATAAACATTTAAAAAGTGATTTAAATGGATATGGTATATAACTGGGAAGGGCTCAAAGGTGTTTATGTATTTGTATGTGTGTATGTATGTAAATACACAGACATATGTACACACACACACACACATATATACCATATACTTTTAAATCACTGACATCACACTTTTTTTTTTTTTATAAATTTAAAAATAAAAACAGAATTTATGTTTACCTGATAAATTACTTTCTCCAACGGTGTGTCCGGTCCACGGCGTCATCCTTACTTGTGGGATATTCTCTTCCCCAACAGGAAATGGCAAAGAGCCCAGCAAAGCTGGTCACATGATCCCTCCTAGGCTCCGCCTTCCCCAGTCATTCGACCGACGTAAAGGAGGAATATTTGCATAGGAGAAATCATATGATACCGTGGTGACTGTAGTTAGAGAAAATAAATCATCAGACCTGATTAAAAAACCAGGGCGGGCCGTGGACCGGACACACCGTTGGAGAAAGTAATTTATCAGGTAAACATAAATTCTGTTTTCTCCAACATAGGTGTGTCCGGTCCACGGCGTCATCCTTACTTGTGGGAACCAATACCAAAGCTTTAGGACACGGATGATGGGAGGGAGCAAATCAGGTCACCTAGATGGAAGGCACCACGGCTTGCAAAACCTTTCTCCCAAAAATAGCCTCAGAAGAAGCAAAAGTATCAAATTTGTAAAATTTAGTAAAAGTGTGCAGTGAAGACCAAGTCGCTGCCTTACATATCTGATCAACAGAAGCCTCGTTCTTGAAGGCCCATGTGGAAGCCACGGCCCTAGTGGAATGAGCTGTGATTCTTTCAGGAGGCTGCCGTCCGGCAGTCTCATAAGCCAATCTGATGATGCTTTTAAGCCAAAAAGAGAGAGAGGTAGAAGTTGCTTTTTGACCTCTCCTTTTACCAGAATAAACAACAAACAAGGAAGATGTTTGTCTGAAATCCTTTGTAGCCTCTAAATAGAATTTTAGAGCACGAACTACATCTAAATTGTGCAACAAACATTCCTTCTTTGAAACTGGATTCGGACACAAAGAAGGCACGACTATCTCCTGGTTAATATTTTTGTTAGAAACAACTTTCGGAAGAAAACCAGGTTTAGTACGCAAAACCACCTTATCTGCATGGAACACCAGATAAGGAGGAGAACACTGCAGAGCAGATAACTCTGAAACTCTTCTAGCAGAAGAAATTGCAACCAAAAACAAAACTTTCCAAGATAATAACTTGATATCAACGGAATGTAGGGGTTCAAACGGAACCCCCTGAAGAACTGAAAGAACTAAATTGAGACTCCAAGGAGGAGTCAAAGGTTTGTAAACAGGCTTGATTCTAACCAGAGCCTGAACAAGCAGATAATCCTTTCTCCAAACCTTCTTGAAGAAAGGATAGAATCTTAGGAATTTTTATCTTGTTCCATGGGAATCCTTTAGATTCACACCAACAGATATATTTTTTCCATATTTTATGGTAGATTTTTCTAGTTACAGGCTTTCTGGCCTGAACAAGAGTATCAATGACAGAATCTGAGAACCCTCGCTTTGATAAAATCAAGCGTTCAATCTCCAAGCAGTCAGTTGGAGTGAGGCCAGATTCGGATGTTCGAACGGACCTTGAACAAGAAGGTCCTGTCTCAAAGGTAGCTTCCATGGTGGAGCCGATGACATATTCACCAGATCTGCATACCAAGTCCTGCGTGGCCACGCAGGAGCTATCAAGATCACCGATACCCTCTCCTGTTTGATCCTGGCTACCAGCCTGGGAATGAGAGGAAACGGTGGGAACACATAAGTTAGGTTGAAGCTCCAAGGTGCTACTAGTGCATCCACTAGAGTCGCCTTGGGATCCCTGGATCTGGACCCGTAGCAAGGAACCTTGAAGTTCTGACGAGACGCCATCAGATCCATGTCTGGAATGCCCCACAATTGAATTATTTGGGCAAAGATTTCCGGATGGAGTTCCCACTCCCCCGGTTGAAATGTCTGACGACTCAGAAAATCCGCTTCCCAATTTTCCACTCCTGGGATGTGGATTGCAGACAAGTGGCAGGAGTGAGTCTCCGCCCATTGAATTATTTTGGTCACTTCTTCCATCGCCAGGGAACTCCTTGTTCCCCCCTGATGGTTGATATACGCAACAGTCGTCATGTTGTCTGATTGAAACCGTATGAATTTGGCCTTTGCTAGCTGAGGCCAAGCCTTGAGAGCATTGAATATCGCTCTCAGTTCCAGAATATTTATCGGGAGAAGAGATTCTTCCCGAGACCAAAGACCCTGAGCTTTCAGGGGTTCCCAGACCGCGCCCCAGCCCACCAGACTGGCGTCGGTCGTGACAATGACCCACTCTGGTCTGCGGAAGCTCATCCCTTGTGACAGGTTGTCCAGGGTCAGCCACCAACGGAGTGAATCTCTGGTCCTCTGATCTACTTGTATCGTCGGAGACAAGTCTGTATAATCCCCATTCCACTGACTGAGCATGCACAGTTGTAATGGTCTTAGATGAATTCGCGCAAAAGGAACTATGTCCATTGCCGCGACCATCAAACCTATTACTTCCATGCACTGCGCTATGGAAGGAAGAAGAACAGAATGAAGTACTTGACAAGAGCTTAGAAGTTTTGATTTTCTGGCCTCTGTCAGAAAAATCCTCATTTCTAAGGAGTCTATTATTGTTCCCAAGAAGGAAACTCTTGTTGACGGAGATAGAGAACTTTTTTCTACGTTCACTTTCCACCCGTGAGATCTGAGAAAGGCCAGGACAATGTCCGTATGAGCCTTTGCTTGTGGTAGAGACGACGCTTGAATCAGTATGTCGTCCAAGTAAGGTACTACTGCAATGCCCCTTGGTCTTAGCACCGCTAGAAGAGACCCTAGTACCTTTGTGAAAATTCTTGGAGCAGTGGCTAATCCGAATGGAAGTGCCACAAACTGGTAATGCTTGTCCAGAAAGGCGAACCTTAGGAACCGATGATGTTCCTTGTGGATAGGAATATGTAGATACGCATCCTTTAAATCCACCGTGGTCATGAATTGACCTTCCTGGATGGTAGGAAGAATTGTCCGAATGGTTTCCATTTTGAACGATGGAACCTTGAGAAATTTGTTTAGGATCTTGAGATCTAAGATTGGTCTGAATGTTCCCTCTTTTTTGGGAACTATGAACAGATTGGAGTAGAATCCCATCCCTTGTTCTCCTAATGGAACCGGATGAATCACTCCCATTTTTAACAGGTCTTCTACACAATGTAAGAATGCCTGTCTTTTTATGTGGTCTGAAGACAATTGAGACCTGTGGAACCTCCCCCTTGGGGGTAGCTCCTTGAATTCCAGAAGATAACCTTGGGAGACTATTTCTAGCGCCCAAGGATCCAGAACATCTCTTGCCCAAGCCTGAGCGAAGAGAGAAAGTCTGCCCCCCACCAGATCCGGTCCCGGATCGGGGGCCAACATCTCATGCTGTCTTGGTAGCAGTGGCAGGTTTCTTGGCCTGCTTACCTTTGTTCCAGCCTTGCATTGGCCTCCAGGCTGGCTTGGTTTGAGAAGTATTACCCTCTTGCTTAGAGGATGTAGAACTTGAGGCTGGTCCGTTTCTGCGAAAGGGACGAAAATTTGGTTTATTTTTAGCCTTAAAAGACCTATCCTGAGGAAGGGCGTGGCCTTTACCCCCAGTGATATCTGAAATAATCTCTTTCAAGTCAGGGCCAAACAGCGTTTTCCCCTTGAAAGGTATGTTAAGCAATTTGTTCTTGGAAGACGCATCCGCTGACCAAGATTTTAGCCAAAGCGCTCTGCGCGCCACAATAGCAAACCCTGAATTTTTCGCCGCTAATCTAGCTAATTGCAAAGTGGCGTCTAAAGTAAAAGAGTTAGCCAATTTAAGAGCGTGAACTCTGTCCATAATCTCCTCATAAGAAGAATCTTTATCGAGCGACTTTTCTAGTTCATCGAACCAGAAACACGCTGCTGTAGTGACAGGAACAATGCATGAAATTGGTTGTAGAAGGTAACCTTGCTGAACAAACATCTTTTTAAGCAAACCCTCTAATTTTTTATCCATAGGATCTTTGAAAGCACAACTATCTTCTATAGGGATAGTAGTGCGTTTGTTTAGAGTAGAAACCGCCCCCTCGACCTTGGGGACTGTCTGCCATAAGTCCTTTCTGGGGTCGACCATAGGAAACAATTTCTTAAATATAGGGGGAGGGACAAAAGGTATGCCGGGCCTTTCCCATTCTTTGTTTACAATGTCCGCCACCCGCTTGGGTATAGGAAAAGCTTCGGGGGGCCCCGGGACCTCTAGGAACTTGTCCATCTTACATAATTTCTCTGGAATGACCAAATTGTCACAATCATCCAGAGTAGACAACACCTCCTTAAGCGGAGATGTTCCAATTTAAATTTGAATGTAATCACATCAGGTTCAGCTTGTTGAGAAATTTTCCCTGAATCTGAAATTTCTCCCTCAGACAAAACCTCCCTGGCCCCCTCAGACTGGTGTAGGGGCATGTCAGAACCATTATCATCAGCGTCCTCATGCTCTTCAGTATTTTCTAAAACAGAGCAGTCGCGCTTTCGCTGATAAGTGGGCATTTTGGCTAAAATGTTTTTGATAGAATTATCCATTACAGCCGTTAATTGTTGAATAGTAAGGAGTATTGGCGCACTAGATGTACTAGGGGCCTCCTGTGTGGGCAAGACTGGCGTAGACGAAGGAGGGGATGATGCAGTACCATGCTTACTCCCCTCACTTGAGGAATCATCTTGGGCATCATTTTCTCTAAATTGTTTGTCACATACATCACATCTATTTAAATGAGAAGGAACCTTGGCTTCCTCACATACAGAACATAGTCTATCTGATAGTTCAGACATGTTAAACAGGCATAAACTTGATAACAAAGAACAAAAAACTTTTTAAAATAAAACCGTTACTGTCACTTTAAATTTTAAACTGAACACACTTTATTACTGAATATGTGAAAAAGTATGAAGGAATTGTTCAAAATTCACCACAGTGTCTTAAAGCCTTAAAAGTATTGCACACCAAATTTGAAAGCTTTAACTCTTAAAATAACGGAACCGGAGCCGTTTTTATATTTAACCCCTATACAGTCCCTGGTATCTGCTTTGCTGAGACCCAACCAAGCCCAGAGGGGAATACGATACCAAATGACGCCTTCAGTAAGCTTTTTCTATGTATCTGAGCTCCTCACACATGCATCTGCATGCCTTGCTTCCCAAAAACAACTGCGCATTATGAGAAATGAGGCTCTGCCTATGATTAGAGAAGGCCCCCAGTGAAAAAGGTGTCCAATACAGTGCCTGCCGTTTCTTTAACATAATTCCCAAGAATAAAATAACTCCTCAAAGCTATAAACTATTAAAAATGCTTATAAATCAATCGTTTTAGCCCAGAAAAATGTCTACCAGTCTTTAAAGCCCTTGTGAAGCCCTTTATTCTTATTTAATAAAAATGGCTTACCGGATCCCATAGGGAAAATGACAGCTTCCAGCATTACCAAGTCTTGTTAGAAATGTGTCATACCTCAAGCAGCAAAAGTCTGCTCACTGTTTCCCCCAACTGAAGTTAATTCCTCTCAACAGTCCTGTGTGGAAACAGCCATCGATTTTAGTAACGTTTGCTAAAATCATTTTCCTCTTACAAACAGAAATCTTCATCTCTTTTCTGTTTCAGAGTAAATAGTACATACCAGCACTATTTTAAAATAACAAACTCTTGATTGAAGAATAAAAACTACATTTAAACACCAAAAAACTCTAAGCCATCTCCGTGGAGATGTTGCCTGTGCAACGGCAAAGAGAATGACTGGGGAAGGCGGAGCCTAGGAGGGATCATGTGACCAGCTTTGCTGGGCTCTTTGCCATTTCCTGTTGGGGAAGAGAATATCCCACAAGTAAGGATGACGCCGTGGACCGGACACACCTATGTTGGAGAAACTATTTTTTAAAGCACCTTTGGTTTAGCTCACCTCCAGGTTAATGCTCAAGCAAAAGCTAGGACCTGAGTTTTATGTAGCGCACCTTCTATTAGATAATGGATTTAGCACAGACGCTCTATCCGAGCTCCAGATGTTAGCGTGTCCTAGGCTTTCACTCAAGCACTACTATTTTACTTTCAACTTGTAATGTGAGTGCAAGAATAAGAGCTGTATTGATTTAACTAATGCAGTGTTAGTGCTCAATAGTGCTAATATTTTTGAGCTCCAATTGTAATGGGGATTTTATTTATTTTTTGCTTAATGTTCCATTATATGAAATCTATTGAATAGCTCTGTGGATTCATCCAGTTGTCTACCCAACAGGTTCAATTCTGAAGAATCAGGAGGACACATTTGCTGCAGAGTTACACAGGCTAAAGCAGCAACCTCTTTTCAGCTTGGTGGATTTTGAATCTGTTCTTGACCGAATAAGAAGTACAGTTGCAGAGGTAAAACTTTAAAGCTCCATTAAGTACAGTAAAATTACATAATCAACAAATGCATAACAAGAAAATGCAATAACACTTGTTTTTTTATTCCATGCTCTAATTGAATCATGAAAGTTTACTTTTGACTTTAGTGTCCCTTAAATTTGCTATCCTTCCTTTCAAGATGCTATCACCCAATGTCTCCAAGACTCCAATACATTGTATCATACCGCTTAACTCCTCAATCCAAAATTATATAAATCTACGTCATGCGGAAGCCCATCGTACAGCATAATGTAGATCTTCTTTGCTGCTGCAGGAAGCTCCAGCACTTGAAAATCAAGAGCTGCTGTTCCTGAGCTGCAGGCAACGGTCTTCATATGGTAACAGAGCACGATCAGATGCCAGATCGTTACAGACAGTGACACTGTGTGTGTCACCGTCTAACCATCATCTGCTAGTGCCGGTGGGAGAGGAGGCGGGTGGGCTGCATAAAGACGGAGGAAGTGGGTGGGGCCCTACGCTACACGGAAAAATTTGAAGGGAGAGAGAAGGATGGGAAGCTACATTACGGCAAAAGGGGAATTGGAAGGGTAGGCACCCTAACTAACCATCACATTAAGGGAGGAGGTAGGGGGCACTACTACACTACAGAAAAATTATATATAAACTGGGTACTGGCAGAAAGCTGCCAGTACCTAATATGGCTGCCACTAGTAGGAGGGGTAGGGTTAAAGAGCTGTTGTGGGGGGGGGGGAATCAGGAAGGTGTGAGGGTTGAGGAGTGATCACTACACTGTGAGAAAGAAAAATCATAATACAAAAAATACCTTCTGCCAGTACCTAAAATGGTGGTGACCAGTGGGGGGTGAGGGAGGGGGAAGACAGCTGATTGGGAGAGATTAAGTATGGATCAGTGAGTGGGAGGTGTCAGGTTGGAGGGCAATCTCTACATCAAACATGAACCTTACACGCTAACTGATCAACCCATTCACTGTCAGGAATTTCAAGTACAGCTGCAATTAGCAGCATTCTAATTGCCAAAATGCAATGACAAAGCCATTTTAAAAATTATGATCTAGCAAACAAAGAAACATCAGTATATATTCTTACTGGTTATGGCACAATAACAGTAAAATAAACCAGTGACATTACTTCAGAACAAAGCTTGAGAATGTATTTGCTTTAGGAAATTGAATAATAATAATAAAAGTAATGAATTTTAGTCATTGCTTTCCCCTGTATTTCTATAATCTTATACCTTCCCTTTCCAATAGTTTTGTATTTTATTCTATGTATTTGTTGAAATGTTTGTTTTACCCAATTTGGGTTTTAGGAATAAATTGAAATCTAGTGCATATTTTCAATGTTATGGTTGTCTTATAGTCATTTCCTCTTTTAGCATTTGTGGAAGCTTATGGTGGAAGAATCGGATTTACTTGGGCAACTAAAGGTAAAGAATAAACTTTTGTTGTGTATTTCATATTACCTGAAAATGACCTGTGAGCCTGGTATCTTGCAATGTTCTCATGACCTGTAGTTAAATGTACTGTGCATATTATCCATAAATATTCCAAAATAAACACTTGAATTTGTTATTTTACAGTTTAAATGTACAATTAGAGGAAAACTGAATCACAGTGGAATTTTTACATACATTTAAGTTGTGGGGAAAGGTCTTAGCTTTTCCTTTTAAAATGTCAGATTTTTAAAGCTTTAAATTTTATTCAGAAAATAAGTGCTCTGAGGTCAAAAAGCTGCATAGAACACGTAGGTATAATCTACTGCTGTGCCCCTACTGCAAAACGGAAAGGGAATAAGCTCTGAAATATAATAACATTGGCAGGTTTTTACACATGCTTTAAAACCTGTTTTATATTAATAATTCTCAAAGCAAAATATAGTAATAACACTATATATTTTTTATATAAATTACCAAAGTTTACTCTGGGTTATAACATGTCTAGAAGACTAATAGCATCCTGTAACATTTTATTTATATTAAATAAATGTATTTATATATATATATATATATATATATATATATATATTGTGTGTGTATATATATATATATATATATATATATATATATATATATTCTAAACTTTTGAACATTACTTTTAACTCGAAAAAATGTATAATGGCAGTTACAAATGTTGTATTACAACAGTTTATGTAGAAATTCTAGTACTGATGCTGATTTATTATTAAAGCAACAAATTGAAATGGGACAGAAAAAATAAATGCATTTCTATCTCACATTTTCAGATTATAAAGGATTTCTACCTGTTGGGCAGAGGAGAATTATTTCAGGCTTTCATAGATATTGCTCAGCATATGCTGAAAACCCCACCTACAGCTGTAACAGAACATGGTGAGATTTGATTTATAACCAGTGACATATTTCCTGGCTCTGCAAACATTCTCTTTTGCGAAAAAGCTGCATCTGCATATAAGACACTATGGGCTAGATTACGAGTGGAACACAATATTTGAGCTCCACTCAGTAATACCGGCGCACGCAAATGTGCACTGGTATTACAATAGAGCTCAATGCAAACGCGATCTCGCATTTGCATTGCCTGGAAGCTTTGGGCTCACGCTCGCACTTACTTAAGCTCCAATGAGAGCCTTGTTGTGAGTCCGTCAGACACGGCAAAGAACCTAGCGCAGCGCAAGTTGTAAGTCGCGCAGCAAATTTAAAATATATATACATATATATTTGTGTTTATATGTGTGTATACACATATTAACACATCAATATATAAGTACATATATATATTTACAGTATAAAACACAGTCCCCATGGACTGCTATGTAAAGGCACTTTTCAGTGCCGTTTTTTCCCTCACATCCCCTCACTTTAACCCTTTATAACTGCTTTGTGCAAATATTTTTAATTTAAAACAAATGCTCATATTTTTATTATTAATACATGAACTGTACACTTTATTTTGGGGGAAATTAGGGAATATTTCTCCAACATTGGTGTGTCCGGTCCACGGCGTCATCCTTACTTGTGGGATATTCTCTTCCCCAACAGGAAATGGCAAAGAGTACCAGCAAAGCTGGTCACATGATCCCTCCTAGGCTCCGCCCACCCCAGTCATTCTCTTTGCCGTTGCACAGGCAACATCTCCACGGAGATGGTTAAGAGTTTTTTGGTGTTTAAATGTAGTTTTTATTCTTCTATCAAGTGTTTGTTATTTTAAAATAGTGCTGGTATGTACTATTTACTCTGAAACAGAAAAGGATGAAGATTTCTGTTTGTAAGAGGAAGATGATTTTAGCAGACAGTAACTAAAATCGATTGCTGTTTCCACACAGGACTGTTGAGATGAAGTAACTTCAGTTGGGGGAAACAGCAGACCTTTCTGCTTAAGGTATGACTAGCCATATTTCTAACAAGACCATGTAATGCTGGAAGGCTGTCATTTCCCCTCATGGGGACCGGTAAGCCATTTTCTTAGTCAAATATAAAAGAATAAAGGGCTTAAAAAAGGGCTTAAAAACTGGTAGACATTTTTATGGGCTAAAACGATTGCTTTATTGGGGCATATTATGCAGATTGTAGCTAATAATTGGCATTATAATCTTGGGGAACGTTTAAAAAACGGCAGGCACTGTGTTGGACACCTTTTTTAGTCTGGGGGCCTTTCTAGTTATAGACTCAGCCTCATTTTCGCGCCATTACTGCGCAGTTGTTTTTGGAGAGCAAGGCATGCAGATGCATGTGTAAGGATCTAAGAATCACTAAAAAAGCTTCTAGAAGGCGTCATTTGGTATCGTATTCCCCTCTGGGCTTGGTTGGGTCTCAGCAAAGCATATAGCTGGGACTGTATAGGGGTTAAATTTGAAAACGGCTCCGGTTCCGTTAATTTAAGGGTTAAAGCTCTGAAATTTGGTGTGCAATACTTTTAATGCTTTAAGACACTGTGGTGAAATTTTGGTGAATTTTGAACAATTCCTTCATACTTTTTCACATATTCAGTAATAAAGTGTTTTCAGTTTGAAATTTAAAGTGACAGTAACGGTTTTATTTTAAAACGTTTTTTTTGTGCTTTGTTGACAAGTTTAAGCCTGTTTAACATGTCTGTACCATCAGATAAGCTATGTTCTATATGTATGAAAGCCAATGTGTCTCCCCATTTAAATTTATGTGATAATTGTGCCATAGTGTCCAAACAAAGTAAGGACAGTAATGCCACAGATAATGATATTGCCCAAGATGATTCCTCAAATGAGGGGAGTAAACATGATACTACATCATCCCCTACTGTGTCTACACCAGTTATGCCCACACAGGAGGCCCCTAGTACATCTAGTGCTCCAATACTTATTACCATGCAACAATTAACGGCTGTAATGGATAACTCCATAGCAAATCTTTTATCCAAAATGCCTACTTATCAGAGAAAGCGCGATTGCTCTGTTTTAAACACTGAAGAGCAAGAGGACGCTGATGATAACTGTTCTGACATACCCTCACACCAATCTCAAGGGGCCATGAGGGAGGTTTTGTCTGATGGAGAAATCTCAGATTCAGGAAAAATTTCTCATCAAGCTGAACCTGATGTTGTGACATTTAAATTTAAATTAGAACATCTCCGCGCACTGCTTAAGGAGGTGTTATCTACTCTGGATGATTGTGACAATTTGGTCATTCCAGAGAAATTATGTAAGATGGACAAGTTCCTAGAGGTTCCGGTGCCCCCCGACGCTTTTCCTATACCCAAGCGGGTGGCGGACATAGTAAATAAAGAGTGGGAAAGGCCCGGCATACCTTTTGTTCCCCCCCCTATATTTAAGAAATTATTTCCTATAGTCGACCCCAGAAAGGACTTATGGCAGACAGTCCCCAAGGTCGAGGGGGCGGTTTCTACTCTAAACAAACGCACTACTATTCCTATCGAAGATAGTTGTGCTTTCAAAGATCCTATGGATAAGAATTTAGAGGGTTTGCTTAAAAAGATTTTTGTACAGCAAGGTTACCTTCTACAACCAATTTCATGCATTGTTCCTGTCACTACGGCAGCGTGTTTCTGGTTCGAGGAACTAGAAAAGTCGCTCAGTAAAGAATCTTCGTATGAGGAGGTTATGGACAGAGTTCAAGCACTTAAATTGGCTAACTCTTTTGTTTTAGATGCCGCTTTGCAATTAGCTAGATTAGCGGCGAAAAATTCAGGGTTTGCTATCGTGGCGCGTAGAGCTAAAGTCTTGGTCAGCGGATGTGTCTTCCAAGACAAAATTGCTTAACATTCCTTTCAAAGGTAAAACATTATTTGGACCTGATTTGAAAGAGATTATTTCAGACATCACTGGGGGAAAGGGCCACGCCCTCCCACAGGATAGGTCTTTTAAGGCTAAAAATAAGCCTAATTTTCGTCCCTTTCGCAGAAACGGACCAGCCTCTAATTCTGTATCCTCTAAGCAAGAGGGTAATACTTCACAACCCAAACCAGCCTGGAAACCAATGCAAGGCTGGAACAAGGGTAAGCAGGCCAAGAAGCCTACCACTGCTACCAAAACAGCATGAAGGGATAGCCCCCGATCCGGGACCGGATCTAGTGGGGGGCAGACTTTCTCTCTTTGCTCAGGCTTGGGCAAGAGATGTTCACGATCCTTGGGCGCTAGAAATAGTTTCTCAAGGTTATCTCCTGGAATTCAAGGAACTACCCCCAAGGGGAAGGTTCCACAGGTCTCAATTATCTTCAAACCAAAGAGACAGGCATTCTTACATTGTGTAGAAGACCTGTTAAAGATGGGAGTGATACATCCAGTTCCAATAAGAGAACAAGGAATGGGATTTTATTCCAATCTGTTCATAGTTCCCAAAAAAGAGGGAACATTCAGACCAATTTTGGATTTAAAGATCCTAAACAAATTTCTCAGGGTACCATCGTTCAAAATGGAAACTATTCGAACGATCCTACCTACTATCCAGGAAAATCAATTTATGACTACCGTGGATTTAAAGGATGCGTACCTACATATTCCTATCCACAAGGAACATCATCAGTTCCTAAGGTTCGCTTTTCTGGACAAGCATTACCAGTTTGTGGCACTTCCATTCGGATTAGCCACTGCTCCAAGGATTTTCACAAAGGTACTAGGGTCCCTTCTAGCGGTTCTAAGACCAAGGGGCATTGCAGTAGTACCTTACTTGGACGACATCCTGATTCAAGCGTCGTCCCTGTCAAAAGCAAAGGCTCATACGGACATCGTCCTAGCCTTTCTCAGATCTCACGGATGGAAGGTGAACAAAGAAAAAAGTTCTCTTTCCCCGTCAACAAGAGTTCCCTTCTTGGGAACAATAATAGATTCCTTAGAAATGAGGATTTTTCTGACAGAGGTCAGAAAATCAAAACTTCTAAGCTCTTGTCAAGTACTTCATTCTGTTCCTCGTCCTTCCATAGCGCAGTGCATGGAAATAATAGGATTGATGGTTGCAACAATGGACATAGTTCCTTTTGCACGAATTCATCTAAGACCATTACAACTGTGCATGCTCAGACAGTGGAATGGGGATTATACAGACTTGTCTCCGACGATTCAAGTAGATCAAAAGACCAGAGATTCACTCCGTTGGTGGCTGATCCTGGACAATCTGTCACAGGGAATGAGCTTCCGCAGACCAGAGTGGGTCATTATCACGACCGACGCCAGCCTAGTGGGCTGGGGCACGGTCTGGGAATCCCTGAAAGCTCAGGGTCTATGGTCTCGGGAAGAATCTCGTCTCCCGATAAACATTCTGGAACTGAGAGCGATATTCAATGCTCTCAGAGCTTGGCCTCAACTAGCAATGGCCAAATTCATAAGGTTTCAGTCAGACAACATGACGACCGTTGCATATATCAATCATCAGGGGGGAACAAGGAGTTCCCTGGCGATGAAAGAAGTGACCAAGATAATTCAATGGGCGGAGGATCACTCCTGCCACTTGTCTGCGATCCACATCCCAGGAGTGGAAAATTGGGAAGCGGATTTTCTGAGTCGTCAGACATTCCATCCGGGGGAGTGGGAACTCCATCCGGAAATCTTTGCCCAAATAACTCAATTATGGGGCATTCCAGACATGGATCTGATGGCGTCTCGTCAGAACTTCAAGGTTCCTTGCTACGGGTCCAGATCCAGGGATCCCAAGGCGACTCTAGTAGATGCACTAGTAGCACCTTGGACCTTCAACCTAGCTTATGTATTCCCACCGTTTCCTCTCATCCCCAGGCTGGTAGCCAGGATCAATCAGGAGAGGGCCTCGGTGATCTTGATAGCTCCTGCGTGGCCACGCAGGACTTGGTATGCAGACCTGGTGAATATGTCATCGGCTCCACCATGGAAGCTACCTTTGAGACAGGACCTTCTTGTTCAGGGTCCATTCGAACATCCGAATCTGGTTTCCCTCCAACTGACGGCTTGGAGATTGAACGCTTGATTTTATCAAAGCGTGGGTTTTCAGATTCTGTAATAGATACTCTGATTCAGGCTAGAAAGCCTGTAACTAGAAAAATTTACCATAAAATATGGAAAAAATATATCTGTTGGTGTGAATCTAAAGGATTCCCATGGAACAAGATAAGAATTCCTAAGATTCTATCCTTTCTACAAGAAGGTTTGGAGAAAGGATTATCTGCAAGTTCTCTAAAGGGACAGATCTCTGCTTTATCTGTTTTACTTCACAAAAGACTGGCAGCCGTACCAGATGTTCAAGCATTTGTTCAGGCTCTGGTTAGGATCAAGCCTGTTTACAGACCTTTGACTCCTCCCTGGAGTCTAAATCTAGTTCTTTCAGTTCTTCAAGGGGTTCAGTTTGAACCCTTACATTCCGTAGATATTAAGTTACTATCTTGGAAAGTTTTGTTTTTGGTTGCAATTTCTTCTGCTAGAAGAGTTTCAGAGTTATCTTCTCTGCAGTGTTCTCCGCCCTATCTGGTGTTCCATGCAGATAAGGTGGTTTTGCGTACTAAGCCTGGTTTTCTTCCGAAAGTTGTTTCCAACAAAAATATTAACCAGGAGATAGTTGTACCTTCTTTGTGTCCGAATCCAGTTTCAAAGAAGGAACGTTTGTTACACAATTTGGACGTAGTCCGTGCTCTAAAATTATATTTAGAGGCTACTAAAGATTTCAGACAAACATCTTCCTTGTTTGTTGTTTATTCTGGTAAAAGGAGAGGTCAAAAAGCGACTTCTACCTCTCTTTCCTTTTGGCTTAAAAGCATTATCCGATTGGCTTATGAGACTGCCGGACGGCAGCCTCCTGAAAGAATCACAGCTCACTCCACTAGGGCTGTGGCTTCCACATGGGCCTTCAAGAACGAGGCTTCTGTTGACCAGATATGTAAGGCAGCGACTTGGTCTTCACTGCACACTTTTGCCAAATTTTACAAATTTGATACTTTTGCTTCTTCGGAGGCTATTTTTGGGAGAAAGGTTTTGCAAGCCGTGGTGCCTTCCATTTAGGTGACCTGATTTGCTCCCTCCCTTCATCCGTGTCCTAAAGCTTTGGTATTGGTTCCCACAAGTAAGGATGACGCCGTGGACCGGACACACCAATGTTGGAGAAAACAGAATTTATGCTTACCTGATAAATTACTTTCTCCAACGGTGTGTCCGGTCCACGGCCCGCCCTGGTTTTTTAATCAGGTCTGATGAATTATTTTCTCTAACTACAGTCACCACGGTATCATATGGTTTCTCCTATATATATTTCCTCCTGTCCGTCGGTCGAATGACTGGGGTGGGCGGAGCCTAGGAGGGATCATGTGACCAGCTTTGCTGGGACTCTTTGCCATTTCCTGTTGGGGAAGAGAATATCCCACAAGTAAGGATGACGCCGTGGACCGGACACACCGTTGGAGAAAGTAATTTATCAGGTAAGCATAAATTCTGTTTTTTTTCATTACCGAGAGATGTGATCTCGTTCCAGCTCGCGGTAGCATTTACCAGCCACTTGTAATGGCTGGTTATTTAACGTGCGCCTGTAAACGAGAAAATTTGCCCCTTTACAGGCACATGTTAAAATAGCGCTCCACTTGTAATCTAGCCCTATGTATTTCAGAGTAATTTTAATGTCACTCTCTACTGCCCCTTCTCATCAGCAATAGTTTACCCTTCTCATGTTGCTAATCTTGCTTGAATTTTCTTTCTGACTCTGTCTCACTTTCCCCTTTCTTCCCTTGCTGTTGGCCACTAAAATCATTGGCACCTGACAAACCTTTCATAATATTTAGGCATGGAAGACTCAAGTAAAAATAAATACCTGTTTAAAATAGGCCATTTCTTTCATGTAATTAGCAAGAGTCCATGAGCTAGTGACGTATGGGATATACATTCCTACCAGGAGGGGCAAAGTTTCCCAAACCTTAAAATGCCTATAAATACACCCCTCACCACACCCACAAATCAGTTTTACAAACTTTGCCTCCTATGGAGGTGGTGAAGTAAGTTTGTGCTAGATTCTACGTTGATATGCGCTCCGCAACAGGTTGGAGCCCGGTTTTCCTCTCAGCGTGCAGTGAATGTCAGAAGGATGTGAGGAGAGTATTGCCTATTTGAATGCAATAATCTCCTTCTACGGGGTCTATTTCATAGGTTCTCTGTTATCGGTCGTAGAGATTCATCTCTTACCTCCCTTTTCAGATCGACGATATACTCTTATATATATATACCATTACCTCTGCTGATTTTCGTTTCAGTACTGGTTTGGCTTTCTACAACATGTAGACGAGTGTCCTGGGGTAAGTAAGTCTTATTTTCTGTGACACTCTAAGCTTTGGTTGGGCGCTTTTTTTATAAAGTTCTAAATATATGTATTCAAACATTTATTTGCCTTGACTCAGGATGTTCAACATTCCTTATTTTCAGACAGTCAGTTTCATATTAGGGATAATGCATTTTGAATCAATAATTTTTTCTTACCTTAAAAAATTTGACTTTTTCCCTGTGGGCTGTTAGGCTCGCGGGGGCTGAAAATGCTTCATTTTATTGCGTCATTCTTGGTGCAGACTTTTTTGGCGCAAAAAATCTTTTCTGTTTCCGGCGTCATACGTGTCGCCGGAAGTTGCGTCATTTTTTGACGTTCTTTTGCGCCAAAAATGTCGGCGTTCCGGATGTGGCGTCATTTTTGGCGCCAAAAGCATTTAGGCGCCAAATAATGTGGGCGTCTTATTTGGCGCTAAAAAAATATGGGCGTCGCTTTTGTCTCCACATTATTTAAGTCTCATTTTTCATTGCTTCTGGTTGCTAGAAGCTTGTTCTTTGGCATTTTTTCCTATTCCTGAAACTGTCATTTAAGGAATTTGATCAATTTTGCTTTATATGTTGTTTTTTCTCTTACATATTGCAAGATGTCTCATGTTGCATCTGAGTCAGAAGATACTTAAGGAAAATCGCTGCCTGGTGCTGGAACTACCAAAGCTAAGTGTATCTGCTGTAAACTTTTGGTAGCTGTTCCTCCAGCTGTTGTTTGTATTAAATGTCATGACAATCTTGTTAATGCAGAAAATATTTCCTTTAGTAAAATACCATTACCTGTTGCAGTTCCATCAACATCTAATGTTCAGAGTGTTCCTGATAACATAAGAGATTTTGTTTCTGAATCTATTAAGAAGGCTATGTCTGTTATTCCTCCTTCTAGTAAACATAAAAAGTCTTTTAAAACTTCTCTTTATCCAGATGAATTTTTAAATGAACATCATCATTCTGATTCTAATGATTCTTCTGGTTCAGAGGATTCTGTTTCAGAGGTTGATGCTGATAAATCTTCATATTTATTTAAAATGGAATTTATTCGTTCTTTACTTAAAGAAGTCCTAATTGCATTAGAAATTGAGGATTCTGGTCCTCTTGATACTAAATCTAAACGTTTAGACAAGGTCTTTAAATCTCCTGTAGTTATTCCAGAAGTTTTTCCTGTCCCTGGTGCTATTTCTGAAGTAATTTCCAGGGAATGGAATAATTTGGGTAATTCATTTACTCCTTCTAAACGTTTTAAGCAATTATATCCTGTGCCGTCTGACAGATTAGAGTTTTGGGACAAAATCCCTAAAGTTGATGGGGCTATCTCTACCCTTGCTAAACGTACTACTATTCCTACGGCAGATGGTACTTCCTTTAAGGATCCTTTGGATAGGAAAATTGAATCCTTTCTAAGAAAAGCTTATTTGTGTTCAGGTAATCTTCTTAGACCTGCTATATCTTTGGCGGATGTTGCTGCAGCTTCAACTTTTTGGTTGGAAACTTTAGCGCAACAAGTAACAGATCATGATTCTCATAACATTATTATTCTTCTTCAACATGCTAATAATTTTATCTGTGATGCCATTTTTGATATTATCAGAGTTGATGTCAGGTTTATGTCTCTAGCTATTTTAGCTAGAAGAGCTTTATGGCTTAAAACTTGGAATGCTGATATCTTTCTTTCCAGGGTAATAAATTATTTGGTTCAGTTGGATTCTATTATCTCAACTGTTACTGGTGGGAAAGGAACTTTTTTACCACAGAATAAAAAATCTAAGGGTAAAAACAGGGCTAATAATCGTTTTCGTTCCTTTCGTTTCAACAAAGAACAAAAGCCTGATCCTTCATCCTCAGGAGCAGTTTCAGTTTGGAAACCATCTCCAGTCTGGAATAAATCCAAGCCGTCTAGAAAAGCAAAGCCAGCTTCTAAGTCCACATGAAGGTGCGGCCCTCATTCCAGCTCAGCTGGTAGGGGGCAGATTACGTTTTTTCAAAGAAATTTGGATCAATTCTGTTCACAATCTTTGGATTCAGAACATTATTTCAGAAGGGTACAGAATTGGTTTCAAGATAAGACCTCCTGCAAAGAGATTCTTTCTTTCCCGTGTCCCAGTAAACCCAGCGAAAGCTCAAGCATTTCTGAAATGTGTTTCAGATCTAGAGTTGGCTGGAGTAATTATGCCAGTTCCAGTTCTGGAACAGGGGCTGGGGTTTTATTCGAATCTCTTCATTGTACCAAAGAAGGAGAATTCCTTCAGACCAGTTCTGGATCTAAAAATATTGAATCGTTATGTAAGGATACCAACATTCAAAATGGTAACTGTAAGGACTATCCTGCCTTTTGTTCAGCAAGGGCATTATATGTCTACAATAGATTTACAGGATGCATATCTGCATATTCCGATTCATCCAGCTCACTATCAGTTTCTGAGATTCTCTTTCCTAGACAAGCATTACCAGTTTGTGGCTCTGCCGCTTGGCCTAGCAACAGCTTCAAGAATTTTTACAAAGGTTCTCGGTGCCCTTCTATCTGTAATCAGAGAACAGGGTATTGTGGTATTTCCTTATTTGGACGATATCTTGGTACTTGCTCAGTCTTCACATTTAGCAGAATTTCATACGAATCGACTTTTGTTGTTTCTTCAAAATCATGGTTGGAGGATCAGTTCACTAAAAAGTTCATTGATTCCTCAGACAAGGGTAACCTTTCTCCAACATAGGTGTGTCCGGTCCACGGCGTCATCCTTACTTGTGGGATATTCTCCTCCCCAACAGGAAATGGCAAAGAGCCCAGCAAAGCTGGTCACATGATCCCTCCTAGGCTCCGCCTACCCCAGTCATTCTCTTTGCCGTTGTACAGGCAACATCTCCACGGAGATGGCTTAGAGTTTTTTAGTGTTTAACTGTAGTTTTTATTATTCAATCAAGAGTTTGTTATTTTGAAATAGTGCTGGTATGTACTATTTACTCAGAAACAGAAAAGAGATGAAGATTTCTGTTTGTATGAGGAAAATGATTTTAGCAACCGTAACTAAAATCCATGGCTGTTCCACACAGGACTGTTGAGAGCAATTAACTTCAGTTGGGGGAACAGTATGCAGTCTCTTGCTGCTTGAGGTATGACACATTCTAACAAGACGATGTAATGCTGGAAGCTGTCATTTTCCCTATGGGATCCGGTAAGCCATGTTTATTACGATCGTAAATAAGGGCTTCACAAGGGCTTATTAAGACTGTAGACTTTTTTTGGGCTAAATCGATTCATTATTAACACATATTTAGCCTTGAGGAATCATTTTATCTGGGTATTTTGATATAATAATATCGGCAGGCACTGTATTAGACACCTTATACCTTAGGGGCTTTCCCAAAGCATAAGCAGAGCCTCATTTTCGCGCCGGTGTGGCGCACTTGTTTTTGAGAGGCATGGCATGCAGTCGCATGTGAGAGGAGCTCTGACACTTAGAAAAGACTTTCTGAAGGCGTCATTTGGTATCGTATTCCCCTTTGGGCTTGGTTGGGTCTCAGCAAAGCAGATACCAGGGACTGTAAAGGGGTTAAAGTTTAAAACGGCTCCGGTTCCGTTATTTTAAGGGTTAAAGCTTCCAAATTTGGTGTGCAATACTTTTAAGGCTTTAAGACACTGTGGTGAAAATTTGGTGAATTTTGCACAATTCCTTCATGTTTTTTCGCAATTGCAGTAATAAAGTGTGTTCAGTTTAAAATTTAAAGTGACAGTAACGGTTTTATTTTAAAACGTTTTTTGTACTTTGTTATCAAGTTTATGCCTGTTTAACATGTCTGAACTACCAGATAGACTGTGTTCTGAATGTGGGGAAGCCAGAATTCCTATTCATTTAAATAAATGTGATTTATGTGATAATGACAATGATGCCCAAGATGATTCCTCAAGTGAGGGGAGTAAGCATGGTACTGCATCATTCCCTCCTTCGTCTACACGAGTCTTGCCCACTCAGGAGGCCCCTAGTACATCTAGCGCGCCAATACTCCTTACTATGCAACAATTAACGGCTGTAATGGATAATTCTGTCAAAAACATTTTAGCCCAAATGAACACTTGTCAGCGTAAGCGCGGCTGCTCTGTTTTAGATACTGAAGAGCATGGCAACGCTGATACTAATATCTCTGAAGGGCCCCTAACCCAGTCTGATGGGGCCAGGGAAGTTTTGTCTGAGGGAGAAATTACTGATTCAGGGAACATTTCTCAACAGGCTGAACCTGATGTGATTGCATTTAAATTTAAGTTGGAACATCTCCGCATTCTGCTTAAGGAGGTATTATCCACTCTGGATGATTGTGACAAGTTGGTCATCCCAGAGAAACTATGTAAAATGGACAAGTTCCTAGAGGTGCCGGGGCTCCCAGAAGCTTTTCCTATACCCAAGCGGGTGGCGGACATTGTTAATAAAGAATGGGAAAGGCCCGGTATTCCTTTCGTCCCTCCCCCCATATTTAAAAAATTGTTTCCTTTGGTCGACCCTAGAAAGGACTTATGGCAGACAGTCCCCAAGGTCGAGGGGGCGGTTTCCACTTTAAACAAACGCACCACTATACCCATAGAGGATAGTTGTGCTTTCAAAGATCCTATGGATAAAAAATTAGAAGGTTTGCTTAAAAAGATGTTTGTTCAGCAGGGTTACCTTCTACAACCAATTGCATGCATTGTCCCTGTCGCTACAGCCGCATGTTTCTGGTTCGATGAGCTGATAAAGGCGGTCGATAGTGATTCTCCTCCTTATGAGGAGATTATGGACAGAATCAATGCTCTCAAATTGGCTAATTCTTTCACCCTAGACGCCACTTTGCAATTGGCTAGGTTAGCGGCTAAGAATTCTGGGTTTGCTATTGTGGCGCGCAGAGCGCTTTGGTTGAAATCTTGGTCGGCTGATGCGTCTTCCAAGAACAAGCTACTTAACATTCCTTTCAAGGGGAAAACGCTGTTTGGCCCTGACTTGAAAGAGATTATCTCTGATATCACTGGGGGTAAGGGCCACGCCCTTCCTCAGGATCGGCCTTTCAAGGCAAAAAATAAACCTACTTTTCGTCCCTTTCGTAGAAACGGACCAGCCCGAGGTGCTACGTCCTCTAAGCAAGAGGGTAATACTTCTCAAGCCAAGCCAGCTTGGAGACCAATGCAAGGCTGGAACAAGGGAAAGCAGGCCAAGAAACCTGCCACTGCTACCAAGACTGCATGAAAAGTTGGCCCCCGATCCGGGACCGGATCTGGTGGGGGGCAGACTCTCTCTCTTCGCTCAGGCTTGGGCAAGAGATGTTCTGGATCCTTGGGCGCTAGAAATAGTCTCCCAAGGTTATCTTCTGGAATTCAAGGGACTTCCCCCAAGGGGGAGGTTCCACAGGTCTCAGTTGTCTTTAGACCACATAAAAAGACAGGCATTCTTACATTGTGTAGAAGACCTGTTAAAAATGGGAGTGATTCATCCTGTTCCATTAAGAGAACAAGGGATGGGGTTCTACTCCAATCTGTTCATAGTTCCCAAAAAAGAGGGAACGTTCAGACCAATCTTAGATCTCAAGATCTTAAACAAGTTTCTCAAGGTTCCATCGTTCAAAATGGAAACCATTCGAACTATTCTTCCTTCCATCCAGGAAGGTCAATTCATGACCACGGTGGATTTAAAGGATGCGTATCTACATATTCCTATCCACAAGGAACATCATCGGTTCCTGAGGTTCGCATTCCTGGACAAGCATTACCAGTTCGTGGCGCTTCCTTTCGGATTAGCCACTGCTCCAAGGATTTTCACAAAGGTACTAGGGTCCCTTCTAGCTGTGCTAAGACCAAGGGGCATTGCTGTAGTACCTTACTTGGACGACATTCTGATTCAAGCGTCGTCCCTTCCTCAAGCAAAGGCTCACACGGACATCGTCCTGGCCTTTCTCAGATCTCACGGATGGAAAGTGAACGTGGAAAAGAGTTCTCTATCTCCGTCAACAAGGGTTCCCTTCTTGGGAACAATAATAGACTCCTTAGAAATGAGGATATTTCTGACAGAGGCCAGAAAAACAAAGCTTCTAGACTCTTGTCGGATACTTCATTCCGTTCCTCTTCCTTCCATAGCTCAGTGCATGGAAGTGATCGGGTTGATGGTAGCGGCAATGGACATAGTTCCTTTTGCGCGCATTCATCTAAGACCATTACAACTGTGCATGCTCAGTCAGTGGAATGGGGATTATACAGACTTGTCTCCGAAGATACAAGTAAATCAGAGGACCAGAGACTCACTCCGTTGGTGGCTGTCCCTGGACAACCTGTCACAAGGGATGACATTCCGCAGACCAGAGTGGGTCATTGTCACGACCGACGCCAGTCTGATGGGCTGGGGCGCGGTCTGGGGAGCCCTGAAAGCTCAGGGTCTTTGGTCTCGGGAAGAATCTCTTCTACCGATAAATATTCTGGAACTGAGAGCGATATTCAATACTCTCAAGGCTTGGCCTCAGCTAGCGAGGGCCAAGTTCATACGGTTTCAATCAGACAACATGACAACTGTTGCGTACATCAACCATCAGGGGGGAACAAGGAGTTCTCTAGCGATGGAAGAAGTGACCAAAATCGTTCTATGGGCGGAGTCTCACTCCTGCCACCTGTCCGCTATCCACATCCCAGGAGTGGAAAATTGGGAAGCGGATTTTCTGAGTCGTCAGACATTGCATCCGGGGGAGTGGGAACTCCATCCGGAAATCTTTGCCCAAGTCACTCAGCTGTGGGGCATTCCAGACATGGATCTGATGGCCTCTCGTCAGAACTTCAAAGTTCCTTGCTACGGGTCCAGATCCAGGGATCCCAAGGCGGCTCTAGTGGATGCACTAGTAGCACCTTGGACCTTCAAACTAGCTTATGTGTTCCCGCCGTTTCCTCTCATCCCCAGGCTGGTAGCCAGGATCAATCAGGAGAGGGCGTCGGTGATCTTGATAGCTCCTGCGTGGCCACGCAGGACTTGGTATGCAGATCTGGTGAATATGTCATCGGCTCCACCTTGGAAGCTACCTTTGAGACGAGACCTTCTTGTTCAGGGTCCGTTCGAACATCCGAACCTGGTTTCACTCCAGCTGACTGCTTGGAGATTGAACGCTTGATCTTATCGAAGCGAGGGTTCTCAGATTCTGTTATCGATACTCTTGTTCAGGCCAGAAAGCCTGTAACTAGAAAAATTTACCACAAAATTTGGAAAAAATATATCTGTTGGTGTGAATCTAAAGGATTCCCTTGGGACAAGGTTAAGATTCCTAAGATTCTATCCTTCCTTCAAGAAGGATTGGAAAAAGGATTATCTGCAAGTTCCCTGAAGGGACAGATTTCTGCCTTGTCTGTGTTACTTCACAAAAAGCTGGCAGCTGTGCCAGATGTTCAAGCCTTTGTTCAGGCTCTGGTTAGAATTAAGCCTGTTTACAAACCTTTGACTCCTCCTTGGAGTCTCAATTTAGTTCTTTCAGTTCTTCAGGGGGTTCCGTTTGAACCCTTACATTCCGTTGATATTAAGTTATTATCTTGGAAAGTTTTGTTTTTAGTTGCAATCTCTTCTGCTAGAAGAGTTTCAGAATTATCTGCTCTGCAGTGTTCTCCTCCTTATCTGGTGTTCCATGCAGATAAGGTGGTTTTACGTACTAAGCCTGGTTTTCTTCCAAAAGTTGTTTCTAACAAAAACATTAACCAGGAGATTATCGTACCTTCTCTGTGTCCGAAACCAGTTTCAAAGAAGGAACGTTTGTTGCACAATTTGGATGTTGTTCGCGCTCTAAAATTCTATTTAGATGCTACAAAGGATTTTAGACAAACATCTTCCTTGTTTGTTGTTTATTCTGGTAAAAGGAGAGGTCAAAAAGCAACTTCTACCTCTCTCTCTTTTTGGATTAAAAGCATCATCAGATTGGCTTACGAGACTGCCGGACGGCAGCCTCCCGAAAGAATCACAGCTCATTCCACTAGGGCTGTGGCTTCCACATGGGCCTTCAAGAACGAGGCTTCTGTTGATCAGATATGTAGGGCAGCGACTTGGTCTTCACTGCACACTTTTACCAAATTTTACAAGTTTGATACTTTTGCTTCTTCTGAGGCTATTTTTGGGAGAAAGGTTTTGCAAGCCGTGGTGCCTTCCATTTAGGTGACCTGATTTGCTCCCTCCCTTCATCCGTGTCCTAAAGCTTTGGTATTGGTTCCCACAAGTAAGGATGACGCCGTGGACCGGACACACCTATGTTGGAGAAAACAGAATTTATGTTTACCTGATAAATTACTTTCTCCAACGGTGTGTCCGGTCCACGGCCCGCCCTGGTTTTTTTAATCAGGTCTGATAATTTATTTTCTTTAACTACAGTCACCACGGTATCATATGGTTTCTCCTATGCAAATATTCCTCCTTAACGTCGGTCGAATGACTGGGGTAGGCGGAGCCTAGGAGGGATCATGTGACCAGCTTTGCTGGGCTCTTTGCCATTTCCTGTTGGGGAGGAGAATATCCCACAAGTAAGGATGACGCCGTGGACCGGACACACCGTTGGAGAAAGTAATTTATCAGGTAAACATAAATTCTGTTTTTTGGGTTTCCAGATAGATTCAGTGTCCATGACTCTGTCTTTGACAGACAAGAGACGTCTAAAATTGATTTCAGCTTGTCGAAACCTTCAGTCACAATCATTCCCTTCGGTAGCCTTATGCATGGAAATTCTAGGTCTTATGACTGCTGCATCGGACGCGATCCCCTTTGCTCGTTTTCACATGCGACCTCTTCAGCTCTGTATGCTGAACCAATGGTGCAGGGATTACACAAAGATATCTCAATTAATATCTTTAAAACCGATTGTACGACACTCTCTGATGTGGTGGACAGATCACCATAGTTTAGTTCAGGGGGCTTCTTTTGTGCTTCCGACCTGGACTGTAATTTCAACAGATGCAAGTCTTACAGGTTGGGGAGCTGTGTGGGGGTCTCTGACAGCACAAGGGGTTTGGGAATCTCAGGAGGTGAGATTACCGATCAATATTTTGGAACTCAGTGCAATTTTCAGAGCTCTTCAGTCTTGGCCTCTTCTGAAGAGAGAATCGTTCATTTGTTTTCAGACAGACAATGTCACAACTGTGGCATACATCAATCATCAAGGACGGACTCACAGTCCTCTGGCTATGAAAGAAGTATCTCAAATTCTGGTTTGGGCGGAATCCAGTTCCTGTCTAATCTCTGTGGTTCATATTCCAGGAATAGACAATTGGGAAGCGGATTATCTCAGTCGCCAAACGTTGCATCCGGGCGAATGGTCTCTTCACCCAGAGGTATTTCTTCAGATTGTTCACATGTGGGAACTTCCAGAAATAGATCTGATGGCTTCTCATCTAAACAAGAAACTTCCCAGGTATCTGTCCAGATCCCGGGATCCTCAGGCGGAGGCAGTGGATGCATTATCACTTCCTTGGAAGTATCATCCTGCCTATATCTTTCCGCCTCTAGTTCTTCTTCCAAGAGTAATCTCCAAGATTCTGAAGGAATGCTCGTTTGTTCTGTTGGTAGCTCCAGCATGGCCTCACAGGTTTTGGTATGCGGATCTTGTCCGGATGGCCTCTTGCCAACCGTGGACTCTTCCGTTAAGACCAGACCTTCTGTCGCAAGGTCCTTTTTTCCATCAGGATCTCAAATCATTAAATTTAAAGGTATGGAGATTGAACGCTTGATTCTTGGTCAAAGAGGTTTCTCTGACTCTGTGATTAATACTATGTTACAGGCTCGTAAATCTGTATCTAGAGAGATATATTATAGAGTCTGGAAGACTTATATTTCTTGGTGTCTTTCTCATCATTTTTCCTGGCATTCTTTTAGAATTCCGAGAATTTTACAGTTTCTTCAGGATGGTTTAGATAAAGGTTTGTCCGCAAGTTCCTTGAAAGGTCAAATCTCTGCTCTTTCTGTTCTTTTTCACAGAAAGATTGCTAATCTTCCTGATTTTCATTGTTTTGTACAAGCCTTGGTTCGTATAAAACCTGTCATTAAGTCAATTTCTCCTCCTTGGAGTTTGAATTTGGTTCTGGGGGCTCTTCAAGCTCCTCCGTTTGAACCTATGCATTCATTGGACATTAAATTACTTTCTTGGAAAGTTTTGTTCCTTTTGGCCATCTCTTCTGCCAGAAGAGTGTCTGAATTGTCTGCTCTTTCTTGTGAGTCTCCTTTTCTGATTTTTCATCAGGATAAGGCAGTGTTGCGAACTTCTTTTGAATTTTTACCTAAGGTTGTGAATTCCAACAACATTAGTAGAGAAATTGTAGTTCCTTCATTATGCCCTAATCCTAAGAATTCTAAGGAGAAATCATTGCATTCTTGGGATGTTGTTAGAGCTTTGAAATATTATGTTGAAGCTACTAAGACTTTCCGAAAGACTTCTAGTCTATTTGTCATCTTTTCCGGTTCTAGAAAAGGCCAGAAAGCTTCTGCCATTTCTTTGGCATCTTGGTTGAAATCTTTAATTCATCATGCCTATGTTGAGTCGGGTAAAACTCCGCCTCAGAGGATTACAGCTCATTCTACTAGGTCAGTTTCTACTTCCTGGGCGTTTAGGAATGAAGCTTCGGTTGATCAGATTTGCAAAGCAGCAACTTGGTCTTCTTTGCATACTTTTACTAAATTCTACCATTTTGATGTGTTTTCTTCTTCTGAAGCAGTTTTTGGTAGAAAAGTACTTCAGGCAGCTGTTTCAGTTTGAATCTTCTGCTTATGTTTTCATTTAAACTTTATTTTGGGTGTGGATTATTTTCAGCAGGATTTGGCTGTCTTTATTTTATCCCTCCCTCTCTAGTGACTCTTGCGTGGAAAGATCCACATCTTGGGTAGTCATTATCCCATACGTCACTAGCTCATGGACTCTTGCTAATTACATGAAAGAAAACATAATTTATGTAAGAACTTACCTGATAAATTCATTTCTTTCATATTAGCAAGAGTCCATGAGGCCAACCCTTTTTTGTGGTGGTTTATGATTTTTTTGTATAAAGCACAATTATTCCAATTCCTTATTTTTTATGCTTTTGCACTTTTTTCTTATCACCCCGCTTCTTGGCTATTCGTTAAACTGATTTGTGGGTGTGGTGAGGGGTGTATTTATAGGCATTTTAAGGTTTGGGAAACTTTGCCCCTCCTGGTAGGAATGTATATCCCATACGTCACTAGCTCATGGACTCTTGCTAATATGAAAGAAATGAATTTATCAGGTAAGTTCTTACATAAATTATGTTTTTAATTACAAAAATGTATCCAGTGTATGTGAAAAAACATAGTCATTTGCATGTGAACAAAATAAAAGACTATAACACATAAATATGATTTCTTATTCTGATGATATAATGTTCTTTCCAATTACTTTCAATACATACTGAGTCTTCAGGTGGCTTCTTATTAGGTATGGGCTGCAGGCAGCGGCATTCGTTTTGGTTCGGCGCCAGATGTATCCGTGTGAAAGAGCAACACACAGAGATCTGTGCAAATCCAGATCTTTGTGTGTTGCTCTTTCACACGGATACATCGAGCGCCAAAAGGAAATTAATTACACTGCCTGCAGCCATATTCGTCATCTGTTTAGCAAACAAATGCTGAATCCTGAAATGTTGCCTATTCCTACTTCTTATCTATTCTTTACAATACCAGTAACAATTAATTTGTCATTGTTTTTCTTATGGTAGAGCACAGAAACATTGCCATGTGTATATATAGTCTTAAAAATAAATAATGCAAAGTGCACAATCCATATTTAAACTATTTTAAAAAAAAATCTCTAAACATAAGGATATTTCTTTTATTTTTTTACTTGTTTAGTTATTATATTTTAAATATATATGTTGAAAATATATATTTCCATCTTAATACGAGGAGAGTCCACAGCTTCATTCATTACTTGTGGGAAATACAGAACTTGGCCACCAGGAAGAGGCAAAGACACCCCAGCCAAAGGCTTAAAGTGAATGTATTTTGATGCTAAAGTGCCCGGTTTTTAAAAATTCAATTAAAAACAGGGGCACTTTAATTCATCAAAATTTACATTTCACTCCTTTTGTGAAAAAAACTTACCTTTTAATCTTGACAGCAGCTCCAGCTTCCTCCACCCGTTGCAAAGCCTCTTCCTGGGTCTAAAATGAGGAATCCGGCTTCCTTCAATCACGGCATTGAATCAGACACTGATTCCCCCGGGGGGGGAGCCGTGATTGGAGGATGACCTATCCATCATTTCTGACATCAGAAATTGCTTTCGACGACCGGAGGAAGCTGGAGCTGCTGTCAAGTTTAAAAGGTAAGTTGTTTTCTCTTGTTAAGTGTATCCAGTCCACGGATCATCCATTACTTGTGGGATATTCTCCTTCCCAACAGGAAGTTGCAAGAGGATCACCCACAGCAGAGCTGCTATATAGCTCCTCCCCTAACTGTCATACCCAGTCATTCTCTTGCAAGCCTCAACCAAGATGGAGGTCGTAAGAGGAGTATGGTGTTTTATACTTAGTTTATTCTTCAACCAAAAGTTTGTTATTTTTAAATCGTACCGGAGTGTACTGTTTATCTCAGGCAGTATTTGGAAGAAGAATCTGCTTGCGTTTTCTATGATCTTAGCAGAAGTAACTAAGATCCATGGCTGTTCTCACATATTCTGAGGAGTGAGGTAACTTCAGAGAGGGAATGGTGTGCAGGTTTTCCTGTAATAAGGTATGTGCAGTTAATATTTTTCTAGGGATGGAATTTGCTAGAAAATGCTGCTGATACCGAACTAATGTAAGTAAAGCCTTAAATGCAGTGATAGCGACTGGTATCAGGCTTATTAATAGAGAGACATACTCTGATAAAAATGTAATATAAAACGTTTGCTGGCATGTTTAATCGTTTTTATATGTATTTGGTGATAAAATTTATTGGGGCCTAGTTTCTTTCCACATGGCTGGCTTGAATTTTGCCTAGAAACAGTTTCCTTAGGCTTTCCACTGTTGTAATATGAGTGGGAGGGGCCTATTTTAGCTTTTTTTGCACTGCAAAAATTACAGACACAGACATCCAGCTTCTTCCTGCATGATCCAGGACATCTCTGGAGGGCTCAAAAGGCTTCAAAGTCGTTTTTGAGGGAGGTAAAAAGCCACAGTAGAGCTGTGGCAGTTGTTGTGACTGTTTGAAAAAACGTTTTTGTCTTTTATTATTCAGTTTTGGGTATTAAGGGGTTAATCATCCATTTGCAAGTGGGTGCAATGCTCTGCTAACTTGTTACATACACTGTAAAAATTTTGTTAGTGTAACTGCCTTTTTTCACTGTTATTTCAAATTTTGACAAAATTTGTGTTTCTTAAAGGTGCAGTAACGTTTTTTATATTGCTTGTAAACTTGTTTAAAGTGTTTTCCAAGCTTGCTCTTCTCATTGCTAGTCTGTTTAAACATGTCTGACACAGAGGAAACTACTTGTTCATTATGTTTGAAAGCCATGGTGGAGCCCCATAGGAGAATGTGTACTAAATGTATTGATTTCACCTTAAACAGTAAAGATCAGTCTTTAACTATAAAAGAAATATCACCAGAAGATTCTGACGAGGGGGAAGTTATGCCGACTAACTCTCCCCACGTGTCAGACCCTTCGCCTCCCGCTCAGGGGATGCACGCTAATATGGCGCCAATTACATCAGGGACGCCCATAGCGATTACCTTGCAGGACATGGCTGCAATCATGAATAATACCCTGTCAGAGGTATTATCCAGGTTGCCTGAATTAAGAGGCAAGCGCGATTGCTCTGGGGTTAGGAGAAATACAGAGCGCGCAGATGCTGTAAGGGCCATGTCTGATACTGCGTCACAATATGCAGATCATGAGGACGGAGAGCTTCAGTCTGTGGGTGACATCTCTGATTCGGGGAAACCTGATTCAGAGATTTCTAATTTTAAATTTAAGCTTGAGAACCTCCGTGTGTTGCTTGGGGAGGTATTAGCTGCTCTGAATGACTGTAACACAGTTGCAGTACCAGAGAAATTGTGTAGGCTGGATAAATACTATGCGGTACCGGTGTGTACTGATGTTTTTCCTATACCTAAAAGGCTTACAGAAATTATTAGCAAGGAGTGGGATAGACCGGGTGTGCCTTTTTCCCCACCTCCTATATTTAGAAAAATGTTTCCAATAGACGCCACTACACGGGACTTATGGCAGATGGTCCCTAAGGTGGAGGGAGCAGTTTCTACTTTAGCAAAGCATACTACTATCCCGGTTGAGGACAGTTGTGCCTTTTCAGATCCAATGGATAAAAAATTGGAGGGTTACCTTAAGAAAATGTTTATTCAACAAGTTTTTATTTTACAGCCCCTTGCATGCATTGCGCCTGTCACGGCCGCGGCAGCATTCTGGTTTGAGGCCCTGGAAGAGGCCATCCATAGAGCTCCATTGACTGAAATTATTGACAAGCTTAGAACACTTAAGCTAGCTAACTCATTTGTTTCTGATGCCATTGTTCATTTGACTAAACTAACGGCTAAGAATTCCGGATTCGCCATCCAAGCGCGTAGGGCGCTATGGCTTAAATCCTGGTCAGCTGACGTGACTTCGAAGTCTAAATTACTCAACATTCCTTTCAAGGGGCAGACCTTATTCGGGCCTGGTTTGAAGGAAATTATTGCTGACATTACTGGAGGTAAGGGTCACACCCTTCCTCAGGACAGGGCCAAAGCAAAGGCCAAACAGTCTAATTTTCATGCCTTTCAAAATTTCAAGGCAGGTGCAGCATCAACTTCCTCCACTTCAAAACAAGAGGGAACTTTTGCTCAATCTAAGCAGGCCTGGAAACCTAACCAGTCCTGGAACAAAGGCAAGCAGGCCAGAAAGCCTGCTGCTGCCTCTAAGACAGCATGAAGGAACGGCCCCCTATCCGGCGACGGATCTAGTAGGGGGCAGACTTTCTCTCTTTGCCCAGGCGTGGGCAAGAGATGTTCAGGATCCCTGGGCGTTGGAGATCATATCTCAGGGATATCTTCTGGACTTCAAAGCTTCCCCTCCACAAGGGAGATTTCATCTTTCAAGGCTATCTGCAAATCAGATAAAGAAAGAGGCATTCCTACGCTGTGTGCAAGACCTCCTAGTTATGGGAGTGATCCATCCAGTTCCGCGGACGGAACAAGGACAGGGTTTTTATTCGAATCTTTTTGTGGTTCCCAAAAAAGAGGGAACCTTCAGACCAATTTTGGATCTAAAGATCTTAAATTCCTCAGAGTTCCATCTTTCAAAATGGAAACTATTCGGACCATCCTACCCATGATCCAAGAAGGTCAGTACATGACCACAGTGGACTTAAAGGATGCCTACCTTCACATACCGATTCACAAAGATCATCATCGGTTTCTAAGGTTTGCCTTTCTAGACAGGCATTACCAATTTGTAGCTCTTCCCTTCGGGTTGGCTACAGCCCCGAGAATCTTTACAAAGGTTCTGGGCTCACTTCTGGCGGTTCTAAGACCGTGAGGCATAGCAGTGGCTCCGTATCTAGACGACATCCTGATACAGGCGTCAAGCTTTCAAGTTGCCAAGTCTCATACAGAGATAGTTCTGGCATTTCTGAGGTCGCACGGGTGGAAAGTGAACGAGGAAAAGAGTTCTCTATCCCCACTCACAAGAGTCTCCTTCTTAGGGACTCTTATAGATTCTGTAGAAATGAAAATTTACCTGACGGAGTCCAGGTTATCAAAACTTCTAAATGTTTGCCGTGTTCTTCACTCCATTCCGCGCCCTTCGGTAGCTCAGTGTATGGAGGTAATCGGCTTAATGGTAGCGGCAATGGACATAGTGCCATTTGCGCGCCTTCATCTCAGACCGCTGCAATTATGCATGCTGAGTCAGTGGAATGGGGATTACACAGATTTGTCCCCTCTGCTAAATCTGGATCAAGAGACCAGAGATTCTCTTCTCTGGTGGTTGTCTCGGGTACACCTGTGCAAGGGTATGACCTTTCGCAGGCCAGATTGGACAATTGTAACAACAGATGCCAGCCTTCTAGGTTGGGGTGCAGTCTGGAATTCCCTGAAGGCACAGGGATCGTGGACTCAGGAGGAGAAACTCCTTCCAATAAATATTCTGGAGTTAAGAGAGATATTCAATGCTCTTCTGGCTTGGCCTCAGTTAGCAACACTGAGGTTCATCAGATTTCAGTCGGACAACATCACGACTGTGGCTTACATCAACCATCAAGGGGGAACCAGGAGTTCCCTAGCGATGTTAGAAGTCTCAAAAATAATTCGCTGGGCAGAGTACCACTCTTGCCACCTGTCAGCAATCTTGCCACCTGTCAGCAATCCATATCCCAGGCATGGAGAACTGGGAGGCGGATTTTCTAAGTCGTCAGACTTTCCATCCGGGGGAGTGTGAACTCCATCCGGAGGTGTTTGCTCAGTTGATTCATCGTTGGGGCAAACCAGAGTTGGATCTCATGGCGTCTCGCCAGAACGCCAAGCTTCCTTGTTACGGATCCAGGTCCAGGGACCCAGAAGCGACGCTGATAGATGCTCTAGCAGCGCCTTGGTTCTTCAACCTGGCTTATGTGTTTCCACTGTTTCCTCTGCTCCCTCGACTGATTGCCAAAATCAAACAGGAGAGAGCATTGGTGATTCTGATAGCACCTGCGTGGCCACGCAGGACTTGGTATGCAGACCTAGTGGACATGTCATCCTTTCCACCATGGACTCTGCCTCTAAGACAGGACCTTCTGATACAAGGTCCTTTCAATCATCCAAATCTAATTTCTCTGAGACTGACTGCATGGAGATTGAACACTTGATTCTATCAAAGCGTGGCTTCTCCGAGTCAGTCATTGATACTTTAATACAGGCACGAAAGCCTGTTACCAGGAAAATCTACCACAAGATATGGAGTAAATATCTTTATTGGTGTGAATCCAAGAATTACTCATGGAGTAAGGTTAGGATTCCTAGAATATTGTCTTTTCACCAAGAGGGCTTGGACAAAGGATTATCAGCTAGTTCCTTAAAGGGACAGATTTCTGCTCTGTCTATTCTTTTGCACAAGCGTCTGGCAGAGGTTCCAGACGTCCAGGCATTTTGCCAGGCTTTGGTTAGAATTAAGCCTGTGTTTAAACCTGTTGCTCCCCCGTGGAGCTTAAACTTGGTTCTTAAGGTTCTTCAAGGAGTTCCGTTTGAACCCCTTCATTCCATTGATATTAAACTTTTATCTTGGAAAGTTCTGTTTTTGATGGCTATTTCCTCGGCTTGGAGAGTCTCTGAGCTATCTGCCTTACAATGTGATTCTCCTTATCTGATTTTTCATGCAGATAAGGTAGTTCTGCGTACCAAACCTGGGTTTTTACCTAAGGTGGTTTCTAACAAGAATATCAATCAAGAGATTGTTGTTCCATCGTTGTGCCCTAATCCTTCTTCAAAGAAGGAACGTCTTTTACATAATCTGGACGTAGTCCGTGCCTTGAAGTTTTACTTACAAGCTACTAAGGATTTTCGTCAAACATCTTCCCTGTTTGTCGTTTACTCTGGACAGAGGAGAGGTCAAAAAGCTTCGGCAACCTCTCTTTCCTTTTGGCTTCGGAGCGTAATACGCCTAGCCTATGAGACTGCTATACAGCAGCCCCCTGAAAGGATTACAGCTCATTCTACTAGAGCTGTGGCTTCCACCTGGGCCTTCAAAAATGAGACCTCTGTTGAACAGATTTGTAAGGCTGCGACTTGGTCTTCGCTTCACACTTTTTCAAAATTTTACAAATTTGATACTTTTGCTTCTTCGGAGGCTGTGTTTGGGAGAAAGGTTCTTCAGGCAGTGGTTCCTTCCGCTTTATCCTGCCTTGTCCCTCCCATCATCCGTGTACTTTAGCTTTGGTATTGGTATCCCACAAGTAATGGATGATCCGTGGACTGGATACACTTAACAAGAGAAAACATAATTTATGCTTACCTGATAAATTTATTTTTCTTGTAGTGTATCCAGTCCACGGCCCGCCCTGTCCTTTTAAGGCAGGTCTAAATTTTAATTAAACTACAGTCACCACTGCACCCTATGGTTTCTCCTTTCTCTGTTTGTTTTCGGTCGAATGACTGGATATGACAGTTAGGGGAGGAGCTATATAGCAGCTCTGCTGTGGGTGATCCTCTTGCAACTTCCTGTTGGGAAGGAGAATATCCCACAAGTAATGGATGATCCGTGGACTGGATACACTACAAGAGAAATACATTTATCAGGTAAGCATAAATTATGTTTTTTTTCACAACAGGAGTGAAATGTAAATTTTGATGAATTAAAGTGCCCCTGTTTTTAATCGAATTTTTAAAAACCGTCATTTTAGCATCAAAATTTACATTCACTTTAAATATCTCCCCCACTTCCCTCATCTCCCACTCATTCTTTGCCTTTCGTCACAGGAGGATGGCAGAGTAGTGTCGGAAGATTCGGAGTAGTCTTTTATGGAGGGTAGTACTCTTCGGAATGGGACTAGAGTTTTAAGTAGTCTTGTCAGCCTCTCAGTGAGAACATTGACGAATGTTAGGGTCTGGAGATGCAGGGAAAGTCTTTCTGTGAACCCATCCAGACTTGTATTAACAGCTCCTTAAGCAATCAGTGTTGACGAGTTTCACTGCCTTCTTTCTATCACTCAAGTCCATGTCAGGAGCGATGCTACAATACTGTCAAACTTGAGAGTCCGTGTTCCTGTTCCATGGCGTAGATTCTGTTACATTTTTTATACCTGTAATGATAACGCAAGAAGACAGGGTCACAGCGTGACTCCTTTTATTTGTATAGAATTAAGGGTTAATATCTCCGAAAGGTGATTATTGAACAGGGTGGGATTTATACTTTATTGTGTTTTTTGCTACGGCATCTGTGAGATGTGGCTCTGGCAATGTGTGAACAGTAGTCTGGTTTTTCCTTCATTTTGATTACTGCACAGCCTGTTTAGTTTGGTGCTCTTTTTCTCGGCTGCAGGGGCTGTCCTGCATGGCAATCCATGTGACCGAGTGTGGCCTCATTCTCTTCCTTTTCCTGACCGTTGGTTGCAGGAGACGAAAGTGGTTTCCCTGTGGGCCTGTGTCATAGGAGGTGGTGAGTTCCCCCGCCATTGGTATAAAGGTGCCATATTTTTTTATAGTCCATATTAAAGGCGCAAGCTATGGAGGACTCTGATGTATTAGAGGGTACTCCCTCTTTGCCTAACTCTAATGCCTGTGTTTATTGTGAGGAGGCTACGGTATATCTGCCTGCTCAACTATGTTCCACATGCCTTGATAAAATAGTGATATTTAAAAAGAACAAGCTGTTTAGTACCACTGAGCCGTCCACCTTTGAGGGGTCTCTGTCCCACGAGGTTCGTTCCCTACAATCATCTCCGATTACACATGCAGCTTCCCAGTTTACTACTAATCCTCCTGCGGGAGTGGCCCTGTGGCCGCCAGATTTTGCTGATCAGTTGCAAACGGCGCTGTCTGCGGCCTTCAGTGCTTTACCTCGCACTGCTAAGCGCAAGGTTAAACATTGCTATCCTTCCCAGGGGTCATCTACTCCGTTGGATGTATCTGAGACTAGACTATCTGCTGATGCAGAGGACTCTGATATTTCGGAGGACTTTTTTCTGGGTCGAAGTCTGCGGCCTCTAAACCTCCGGTTGCAGAGCAACCAGACTTTTTAGGTTTAGGATGAAGCACTTACACTTTTTATTAAAGGAGGTGTTAGCTACTCTAGAGGTTTCGCAACCGAAGTTTCCGGAGGTTCCTTCTATTCCTAAGCTTGATAAAGTCTATGAGGACAGGGTGGTGCCCCAGACTTTCCCGGTTCCCGTAAAGATGGTGAATATTATAAAGAATGAAAGGGAGAGACTTGGTTCATCTTTCTCCCCTTCTTCATTTAGCACGCTTGCTAAGCGCACCACTATCCCACTCGGGAAAGTTTGTCATTTAAGGAACCCATGGATAAGAAATTAGAGACCCTGTTAAGAAAGATGTTTCAGCACACAGGGTTTGTATTTCATCCGGCAGCGGCTGTCGCTGCGTGGTGGGAGCAGCTACTTATTGGTGTGACTCTCTGTCAGAGATGATCGAGGTGGAGATTCCCCTCAATGAGATACAGGAAAGAATTAAGGCCCTGAGGGTAGCTTATTCTTTTATCTGTGATGCAAATATGCAGATTATTCGCTTGAATGCCAAACATTAGGCTTTTCTGTTCTAGCCTGGAGGGCCCTGTGGTTGAAGTCGTGGTCTGCTGACATGACGTCCAAATCTAGATTACTTTCCCTTCCATTTATGGGAAAGGTTCTTTTCGGTCCAGGTCTGGACTCTATCATTTCCACGGTCACAGGGGGCAAGGGTTCCTTTCTACCGCAGGATAAGAAGAATAAACCCAAGGTTACTAATTTTTGTCCCTTTCGTTTGGACAAGTCTCAACGACAGCAGCCTGCCGCGAAGCCCGAGCAGTCCAAGGGATCATGGAAACCATCTCAGTCTTGGAATAAAGCCAAGTAGAGCAAGAAGCCCGCTGAGACAAAATTGGCATGAAGGGGCAGCCCCTGATCCGTCTCTGGATCTCGTAGGGGCAGTCTATCAGAATTGTAAAGCTTAAGAGCCATCCCATTTTTAGTTGAGAACCTGGGTTATGCTTGCTTATTGGTATGCTAAATGTATCCACCAATAAACAAGCACTATCTATGGTACCTAAAATGGGCTGGCTCCTAATCTTTAAATTCCATCTTTTTAAATAAAGATAGCAAGAGAAGAAAGAAAAATTGATAGTAGGAATAAATTAGAAAGTTGCTTAAAATTCCATGCTCTATCTGAATCATTAAAGAAAAAAATTAGGTTTAGTATCCCTTTAAGATACTGTCTTGGAAGGTTCTTTTTCTTCTGGCTATTGCTTCGGCACGCAGAGTCTCTGAGATGGCGGCCTTGCAATGTGAGCCTCCTTACCTGTTTTTTCATGCCGATAAGGCTGTCCTTTGCACTGGGTTGTGATTTCTCCCTAAGGTTGTGTCTGATCGGAAACATTAATCAGGAGATTGTAGTTCCTTCCTTCTGTCCTAATGCTTCTTTTTCAAAGGAACATAACTTGGATGTGGTTCGAGCTTTGAAATTTTATCTTCAGGCTACGAAGGATTTTAGACAGACTTCAGCATTGTTTCTTGTCTATTCGGGAAAGGGCAGAGGGCTTCTTCCACTTCCCTATCTTTTTGGCTGAGGAGCTTGATTCGCTTGGCTTATGAGACAGCGGGACATAAGCCTCCTCAGAGGATTATGGCTCACTCAACTAGAGCTGTGGCTTCTTCATGGGCCTTCAAGAATGAGTCCTCTATGGAGCAGATTTGTTAGGGCGGCTAACTGGTCCTACTTACATACTTTTTCAAAGTTTTACAAATTTGACGTTTTTGCTTCGGCTGAAGCAGCTTTTGGGTGAAAGGTTTTGCAGGCTGTGGTGCCCTCAGACTAGTGTCCGCCTCTTTTTTTTTTTTTTTTTTTTTTTTTTTTTTTATATTCAATTTTTTTTATTATTTTTCAAATGAAAAAGAAAAGTCATAACAATTAAAGAATATGACAAGTTACAAACTGGTGAAATAACATTACTGCAAAAGACCTGCTGTCCAGATATTGTCAGTTTATGTCTTTCTCATAGCCCCTGGTATACATTTCTTTTCCATATGAGCTGAGTCCTTGGGGTATTCCGTGGATAGTAAACATTTAAAAGGTTTTGCAAGAAGAATCCCCAGTCTTATTCTGGAGGGGATCCGAGAAGTGGTCTCTTATTAAATGTTGACAACCGTTTGGTTTATAATAATGCAGGTTCTCAATGCTTGCAGTTGTAGCAATTATAAGGTTCTTTATAAAAACTAAAACTTAAACAATCAAAGAATAGGAAGAAAGATAAAGAAAGAGAAGGAAGAAGAAAGTTTTCCATGTTCCTGTACTCTATTTGTCGTAGCCTTCTGTCTGGTATGAAGATTATAGTGTATGCGTTGTTCTACCAAAATAGAGAGTTCTTGTAGTTATAGGTATTTTAGGTGTTAGGTGTATATTAGGTATTATAAGTGTAGGTTTCCCACAGAAACTGCATATCATGATATGAAGACATCTGTCCCTGCTTAAGGTAGTGGAGTCTTTCCATCAACAAGTTCTTGTTCACTAAAGCTCTCCAATCCAATAAGGTTGGAGTTTGAGCGGACTTCCACCATCTCGGAATAAGCTGGTTGGCCGCATTAAGCATTATTTGAAAGAGCTGCCTTCTAATCTTACATGTAATGTTTGGTGTGTGGTTGAGTAGTGCTATTTCTAAATTAGGTGTCATGTCTGTTCCTAATATTATGTTAACACTCCTGAAGAATTCAGACCAGAAGGGTTGAATGAGTTCGCAATCCCACCAAATATGTGAAATATTGCCTTCCCGGGTACAGCCTCTCCAACATAGACCAGAGGTTTTCTTAAATATATACCTTATCCTAGTAGGTGTTAAATACCACCTCATCATAATTTTGATGTTTGTTTCTTTGGACTGTGCAGAGTGAGCTGAGTGTGATAGATTTTCAAATCTGCGCTTCCAGGTTTGCGGTGTGGTTGTTGCTTTAAGTTCCCTATCCCATTTTTTTGTGTATGAGGGGAGGAGAGGAAAAGTGCTGGATAAGGTGAGTTTGTAGAGTTTGGAAACTACTCCTTTTGTTGAGCTGTTAGGTAGGCAAATACGTTCAAACAACGTTAGGGGCCGTAACAGGTCTTTCTTGAATTTATGTAATAGTATATAGTGTCGTATTTGGTGAATTCTCAACCAAGAGGATAGAAATGGGTGTTGTAAGGTGTCGAGTGAGCTTTTATCCCTGATATTCCCGTTTTCTGTCAATGAGTAAACAGGGAGGAAGTGTAGTGGGTCCGGGGAAGAAGGGTAATTTTGATGTCTCCCCGGGGAAAATTCTGGGTTGTTTATGAGAGTGGTGAGTGGGGAGTATTTGGACGAAAGTGTGTTCGGTGGTCTGTTTAGGAATTTCCAGTCTGACCAAGTCTCATTGGTGATAGAGGATGTGGAGATAGAGTGTTTATTAAAGAAAACTGGATTCCAGCAGATAGCGTTGAGGTTGCGAGATTCTGTCAGCGCGTTTTCTACTTGAATCCATCTCTTAACATCAGGCTCTCGAGATCTACACCAGTCAGAAATTCTCTGTAGTGACACAGCTAATTTATAAGAGTGGAGATGAGGAACACCCATACCTCCCTCCGTGGGGTGTTTGAAAAGTGTGGTTTTGTTAATACGCGGGGGTCTGCGCCGCCAGATGTAGTCATTAATAATTTTTTGTAAGACAACCAAATCTTTCTGAGTGCCTGGGATCGGGACAGTTTGGAGGATGTATAGGGCTTTTGGTAGTAACATCATCTTTACTGCGTTTATTCTCCCCAGCCAAGAGATATTTTTGGGAAGCCAGGTCGACGCAAGGGTTTGGAACTCTGATATTAAGTTACCATAATTAAGTTTGCGTAAGTCTGTATTATTTTGGGTAATCTGAATACCCAGGTATTTTAGGTATTTTGTTTGCTGTTTGAGGGGACAAGTCTTTTTTAAAGTCTCTAGGTCACTTGGGGGTAAATTGATGGGTAGGTATTCCGATTTTGTCATATTTACTAAAAAGTTTGACACTGTTCCAAAGTGAGTCAGTTCAGAGATAGTTAAGTCTAAAGAAGTTAGTGGGTCAGTCAACGTCAGGAGTATGTCATCTGCAAACATGGCCAGTTTATGGGGTTGATTGTCTATGTCTACTCCTTGGATGCGGGGATTGTTTCTTATCTTGATAGCTAACGGTTCTAGGGATAGGATAAATAGAAGCGGGGATAAAGGGCAGCCCTGTCTTGATCCGTTTCGGATTTCAAAGGGTTCCGAGAGGTAACCATTGATTTTAATTTGTGCAGATGGGGTGGTGTATAGAGCCAGTATTTTTTGAATGAAGGGTTCTGGGATGTTGAAGCGTCGTAAGGTCTCGTACAGGTAAGTCCAGTCTAGTCTGTCAAATGCCTTTTCGGCGTCAGTGGATAAAAAAATAGTTGGGATCTTGTATTGGGTGACATGTTCTAGTAGGTTGAGGACTTTGACCGTGTTGTCTTTTGCCTCTCTATTAGGCACAAAGCCGACCTGGTCTTGGTGTACTATTGTTGGTAGGATCTTATTAAGACGCATGGCCAAAATTTTAGCGTATATTTTAAGATCTACATTAAGTAATGAGATTGGTCTAAAGTTGGCAGGGGACGTTGGAGGTTTACCAGGTTTTGCTATGACTGCAATGTTAGCTTGTAACATGTTTTCTGGGAATGATAGAGATTAAGGGATAGAGTTGAATAGGGTAGTAAGATGTGGCGCTAGATATTTGGAAAATGTTTTGTAGTAGAGACCAGAGAAACCATCTGGGCCTGGGGCTTTGTTTTGTTTAAGGGATTTTATCGCATCTCGGACTTCAGAAAGTTGGATGGGGTTGTTTAAATATTCACTTTGTTCCTGGGAAATATGTGGGAAGGGGATGTTTTCTAGATAGCTATTACAAATCTGGGTATGTGTTTGGATATTTCTATTAGGGAATAGGTTGTATAGCTTGTGGTAGAAGGCTTTGAACTCTTTTGCTATTGCACTGGTATCTTCTAGATGAGCCCCCTGTGATATTTTGATAGAGTGTATGTAAGTTCGCTGCTGTTGTTTCTTAAGTGTTTTGGCTAATAGCTTCCCTGGTTTGTTCCCCTCCCTGTAGAAGTTTTGTTGTAGAAAGAGTAATTTTTTTTGTGTAGCAATTTGTAAAGCTGTGTTCATTTGCTCCCTTTTTGTGGTAAGATGTACTAAAATAGTGTTGTTGGATGGGTTGATCTTATGTGCGAGGTCAAGCTCAGCCAATTCCCTAGCCAATAGTTCTATTTCTTTCCTATTTTTCTTGTTGATCTGCGCCTTAGCCTTAATAAATTCCCCTCTAAGGGTGCACTTATGCGCTTCCCATAAAGCAATGGAGTCTACCTCCGGGGTGTTGTTTAAGGAAAAGTAGGTTTTTATGTGTTTTGAGAATTTCTTTATTTGTGTTGGGTCTAAGAGTATTGTTTCGTCTAGCCTCCATTGATAAGTTCGGAAGGGGGCCGAGGGCCATCTTACGGTGTACGTTACTAGGGAGTGATCTGACCATGACGTATGGATTATTTGCGAGTGTTTAGAATGGGATAGTATCATATGATCCACAAGGATATAGTCTAGTCTGGAGTAATTTCTATTTGGGTGGGAGAAAAAAGTGAAGTCTATTTTTTGGGGGTTAAAATATCTCCAGGTATCATGGAGGCCTAGGCGTTTGAAATTCTGCCATATGTTATTTAGGTTAGTAGTTTTCGCTCTAGTGTCCGGATTCGAGCAATCTACTGTGGGATTCAAGGGGATATTAAGATCACCCACGACTATCAGGGATCCTTTGACTTCTCTAATGATAAGATCTGTTAGAGAAGATATAAATTTATCTTGATGTGAGTTAGGTGCATATACGTTTACCAGTGTTACGGGTTTGCCATATAAAAGACCTTTCAGGCACAAATATCTGCCTTCTTTATCTTGACAGATTTGCGTATTAACAAAGGGGATGGATTTATGGATTAAGATGCTGACTCCATTGATTTTTTTTGTTTTGATTGGTACTGTGGAAGTGTTGAAGATAATGTGGGGAAAAATACTTGGGAATGTGTTTGGATTTAAAGTAAGTCTCTTGAAGCATCAAGATATGACCTCCTTTCTTGTGTAAGTCAGAGATGGCTAGCCTTCTTTTATTGGGACAATTTAGGCCCTTTGTGTTCTGTGTAAAAATAACTAGATTCTGTAATGCTGGTCTAGACATAGTGGTGTGTATGTACTATATAGATATGAACTTCTTCTGGCATAATGCTTGCATATACATTATAGAAAGAGTACATTCGATAACAGTTGCAATTTGAGAGAAAGAAGTAAGAAGGTAGAAGAAAAAGAAATACAAGATAATATACATCCTGTAACAGACTGTAAACAAACAGTATTCTATACTATAGGAGAAACTCTCCCAGCTGAATGAGAACAATAAAATAAAATAACTGCAGGTTAATAACTTATGATTATTAGCATTCTATAGATAACAGGTAATAAACAACATCTTATATTTAGTAACCGTAATAGTTCTCACATTAGGGTATCTCAGAAAATCTGAGAAGATTATACGAACCCAACATGTGGCAGGTAGGTAGTTGTGCAAGAACCTCAACAGACCCATATATCTGTGTCAGGCAACGGAGCTCCATTCTTGAGTTGGAGAGGATAAGTACTTCAAAGTGCTTCTAAAAGAGAACTGTGTCAGCCTTTATCTGCTGATGATGGAAGGGTTGTAGCATTCTGTTTTTGGGTTTTCCTCTGTCGTACCAGATTCCATTCTTTTCTCTGTGGTAGTGGCACGGGTTCACCTTCTTTGAATGGAGTGGTTTGGGATGATGCTGGGCTCCCATTTGGGGGATGTGGAATGTCTAGCTCCCTGCACACCGACGGAATGTCAGCGATGGAGGAACATGTAATGCGTCTGCCCTTCCAGGGTATGATAAGATGGAAGGGGAAGCCCCATCTGTATGGCACATTCATTTTCCTCAGATATGATGTTAGGGGCTTGAGATCTCTGCGTTGTGTGAGTGTTCTTTGAGACAGATCTGCGTATACCTGTATTTCAGCGTTGTCGAATCTTATGGGTTGTTGCTTTCTTGCTAGCTTCATTATTTCTTCATTCACTTGGTAATTAGTAATTCGGACAATGATATCTCGTGGTGGTTGTTCAGGGAGTGGTTTGGGGCGCAGTGCTCTGTGGGCTCTGTCAATGTCAATTTTTGATGGTGTTTCCTCCCTTTTCAGGGTGCTGAAGAAATTTTGTAGGTACTGATTCAACTCTGCAGGCAGAATAGTCTCAGGTACTCCCCGTAATCTAATATTATGCCGCCTGCTGCGATTTTCAGCGTCATCCAATTTGTTTTCAAGCTCAGAGATGTTGATCCCTTGTTGCTGGATGGTATTGTGGAGAGTTGTGATAGCTTCTGCATGTGTATCTTGGGTGCTCTCTAGGGACTCTACCCGGTTCCCTATCTCAGATATGTCCTTTTTGAGATCAGATATCTCCTCTTTTATACATTGTTTGACCTGAGCTATCAATGTGGAGAAGTCTTTTTTTGAAGGGATGTTGTTGAATAAAGCTGTGGGGATAGTGAGCTATGGTCAGATAGTTGTTCTATGGAGTCTGTTCTTGCAGGGCTAGTAGCTTTTGTGTCCAGGGCTTTGAAAAAACTATTAACTGTGTGAGAGGTGGCTTTTAGCTGTTTAGAGCCTTTATTAGATTTGTTCCCTTTTTTTGGTGACATTTTTAGGGTTTCAATGAGAAAGTTCAGTGATCTTATTTGTGCACTTGTCTCTTGTGTAGTAGCAAAAAAGTCTATTAACTGTGTGTGGGGTGAACTTTCTCTGCTGCGTGGGTTAATTCTCCCCTTAGTAACAGTTAGCAAGAAGCTTTTATTATTCTTATGATTCCCCAACAAGATGTGTAGATTTAAGGAGTGTTAAAATGCTATGAGCGAGAAGTTTATATCATGCATAGTGAGATCAGATAGGCATAGTCTGCTTTAGTAACTCCATTACTCTTACAGTTGTCTGGGACCTTAACTCATATGCTTTTATTATGCCTGCAGTTTGCTGGTTTTATTTTTATTTTTTCTTTAAAAAGAACATAAGTGATTCAATGGGTGAGGATCAATATGGTATAGCCTCTTACCCTCCTGTTTTATTCTCTTGCTGCCAAGGATCCTATGTGCGGTATATATAGTGCGCAATCAACTCAAGAGCAGGTTGCGGCCCTCCCCGGCGCCATTCGTCTCCTTCGTGAGATCCGTCACAGCTCTCTGTCAAAACTCCCCCAGGCACTGCGGTAACGCTTCCCGCGATGTGGGCTGTCAGATCTGAGTTAGTAGCTGCTTGGTAGGTGTGGGATCAGGGTCCCGGTCGGCATTAAGTGAGTACAGGCGCAGGTCCAGGCCGCATTCCTTAGCTCTCACATGTGTCTTGTATGGAGCAGCGCTTGGGTTGGTGTGAGGCTTGCCAAACTTGACCGGAGAGTTAGCCTTCTCATCCCGGTCTGCTGTGGGCTAATTAGAAGCAGTGGCGAGTTGCCGATTACGCTCTCATTCAGACAGGGCACGGGAGCTCAATTAGAAGTCAGCCATCTCCTTCGGCTGGCAAGCTCCGCCCCGTCCGCCTCTTTTTTCTCCTGTTAAGTGTGGTCAGTCCACGGGTCATCATTACTTCTGGGATATTATCTCCTCCCCTACAGGAAGTGCAAGAGGATTCACCCAGCAGAGCTGCTATATAGCTCCTCCCCTCTACGTCACCTCCAGTCATTCTCTTGCACCCAACGAATAGATAGGATGTGTGAGAGGACTGTGGTGATTTAATTAGTTTATTACCTTCAATCAAAAGTTTGTTATTTTATAATAGCACCGGAGTGTGTTATTCATTCTCTGGTAGAATTTGAAGAAGAATCTACCTGAGTTTTTTTTCTATGATTTTAGCCGGAGTAGTTAAGATCATATTGCTGTTTCTCGGCCATCTGAGGAGAGGTAAACTTCAGATCAGGGGACAGCGGGCAGATTAATCTGCAAAGAGGTATGTAGCAGTTTGTTATTTTCTGACATGGAATTGATGAGAAAATCCTGCCATACCGTTATAATGTAAACTCAGCCTTAAATGCAGTAGATGTAGCTGGTATCAGGCTGTCATGTATGTATATTTTACACTTCAGTATTCTGGGGGATGGTACTTCACTGGATTTATACTGTATGCATAGACTTAACCTAATTTGCAGGGACTTGCAATAGGTTTTAAATAACAATTAATTTATTGAGGTTAAACGTTTTTTTGCTGGCATGTAAAAGCGTTTATTTCTCTGAGGTACTGGGTGAAAAAATGTTTTGGGCACTATTTTTTCCACTTGGCAATAGTTTTGTTTAATTTAAAGCAGTTCACTGATCTCTCTCACTGTTATGTGTGAGGGGCCATTTTTGGCGCTTTTACTACGCATCAAAAAACTCAGTCAGAGGTTCATTTTCTTCCTGCATGATCCGGTTCATCTCTACAGAACTCAGGGATCTCCAAAGCCTTTTTTGAGGGAGGTAATCATCACAGCAGAGCTGTGAAGAGTGTAGTTGACTGTGATAAAAAACGTTTGTTTGTGTATTTTTTCTGCTGCCAGGGTTAGTTATCCTTGCTAATGGGAACAATCCTTTGCTAAAATTGTTTATTTCTTACAAAGATTTGATGCTATAACTTAATTATTTTCAACTGTCATAATTTTTTCTGTGCTTCTTATAGGCACAGTTCGTTTTCATATTATTGTAAATTACTTTAAAAAGCATTTCCAAGTTGCTAGTTAATTGCTAGTGTGTTAAACATGTCTGATTCAGAGGAAGATACATGTGCTATATGTGCTAATGCCAAAGTGGAGCCCAATAGAAATTTATGTACTAACTGTATTGATGCTACTTTAAATAAAAGTCAATCTGTACAAATTGAACATATTTCACCAGACAACGAGGGGAGAGTTATGCCGACTAACTCGCCTCACGTGTCAGTACCTACATCTCCCGCTCGGGAGGTGCGTGATATTGTAGCGCCGAGTACATCTGGGCGGCCATTTCAAATCACATTACAGGATATGGCTACTGTTATGACTGAAGTTTTGGCTAAATTACCAGAACTTAGAGGCAAGCGTGATCACTCTGGGGTGAGAACAGAGTGCGCTGATAATATTAGGGCCATGTCAGACACTGCGTCACAGGCGGCAGAACATGAGGACGGAGAACTTCATTCTGTGGGTGACGGTTCAGATCCAAATAGATTGGATTCAGATATTTCAAATTTTAAATTTAAGCTTGAAAACCTCCGTGTATTACTAGGGGAGGTGTTAGCGGCTCTGAATGATTGTAACACAGTTGCAATACCAGAGAAAATGTGTAGGTTGGATAAATATTTTGCGGTACCGGCGAGTACTGATGTTTTTCCTATACCTAAGAGACTTACTGAAATTGTTACTAAGGAGTGGGATAGGCCCGGTGTACCGTTCTCACCCCCTCCGATATTTAGAAAAATGTTTCCAATAGACGCCACCACACGGGACTTATGGCAAACGGTCCCTAAGGTGGAGGGAGCAGTTTCTACTTTAGCTAAGCGTACCACTATCCCGGTGGAGGATAGCTGTGCCTTTTCAGATCTAATGGATAAAAAATTAGAGGGTTACCTTAAGAAAATGTTTGTTGAACAAGGTTTTATATTGCAACCTCTTGCATGTATTGCGCCTGTCACGGCTGCAGCAGCATTTTGGTTTGAGTCTCTGGAAGAGACACTTCAATCATCTACACTAGATGAGATTACAGACAAACTTAAAGCCCTTAAGTTAGCTAACTCATTTATTTCAGATGCCGTAGTACATTTAACTAAACTTACGGCTAAGAATTCCGGATTTGCCATTCAGGCACGCAGAGCACTGTGGCTAAAATCCTGGTCAGCTGATGTTACTTCTAAATCTAAATTGCTTAATATACCTTTCAAAGGGCAAACCTTGTTCGGGCCCGGGTTGAAGGAGATTATCGCTGACATTACAGGAGGTAAAGGCCATGCCCTGCCTCAGGACAAAGCCAAACCTAGGGCTAGACAGTCTAATTTTCGTTCCTTTCGTAATTTCAAAGCAGGAACAGCATCAACCTCCTCTGCACCAAAACAGGAAGGAGCTGTTGCTCGCTACAGACAAGGCTGGAAACCTAACCAGTCCTGGAACAAGGGCAAGCAGGCCAGGAAACCTGCTGCTGCCCCTAAGACAGCATGAATCGAGGGCCCCCGATCCGGGACCGGATCTAGTAGGGGGCAGACTTTCTCTCTTCGCCCAGGCTTGGGCAAGAGATGTTCAGGATCCCTGGGCGTTAGAGATCATATCTCAGGGATACCTTCTGGACTTCAAATCCTCTCCCCCAAGAGGGAGATTTCATCTGTCAAGGTTATCAACAAACCAAATAAAGAAAGCAGCGTTCCTACGCTGCGTACAAGATCTTTTATTAATGGGAGTGATCCATCCAGTTCCGCGGTCGGAACAAGGACAAGGGTTTTACTCAAATCTGTTTGTAGTTCCCAAAAAAGAGGGAACTTTCAGGCCAATCTTGGATTTAAAGATCCTAAACAAATTCCTAAGAGTTCCATCGTTCAAGATGGAAACGATTCGAACAATTTTGCCCATGATCCAAGAAGGTCAGTACATGACCACAGTGGATTTAAAGGATGCTTACCTTCACATACCGATTCACAGAAATCATTACCGGTATCTAAGGTTTGCCTTTCTAGACAGGCATTACCAGTTTGTAGCTCTTCCATTCGGACTGGCTACGGCTCCAAGAATCTTCACAAAGGTTCTGGGTACTCTTCTGGCGGTACTAAGACCGCGAGGAATTTCGGTAGCTCCGTACCTAGACGACATTCTGATACAAGCTTCAAGCTTTCAAACTGCCAAGTCTCATACAGAGTTAGTACTGGCATTTCTAAGGTCGCATGGATGGAAGGTGAACGAAAAGAAGAGTTCTCTCTTTCCACTCACAAGAGTTCCCTTCTTGGGTACTCTGATAGATTCTGTAGAAATGAAGATTTACCTGACAGAAGACAGGTTAACAAAGCTTCAAAATGCATGCCGTGTCCTTCATTCCATTCAACACCCGTCAGTAGCTCAATGCATGGAGGTGATCGGCTTAATGGTAGCGGCAATGGACGTTGTACCTTTTGCACGCCTACATCTCAGACCGCTGCAATTGTGCATGCTAAGTCAGTGGAATGGGGATTACTCAGATTTGTCCCCCACTCTGAATCTGAATCAAGAGACCAGAAACTCTCTTCTATGGTGGCTTTATCGGCCACACCTGTCCAGGGGGATGCCATTCAGCAGGCCAGACTGGACAATTGTAACAACAGACGCCAGCCTACTAGGTTGGGGCGCTGTCTGGAATTCTCTGAAGGCTCAGGGACTATGGAATCAGGAGGAGAGTCTCCTTCCAATAAACTTTCTGGAATTGAGAGCAGTTCTCAATGCCCTTCTGGCTTGGCCCCAGTTAACAACTCGGGGGTTAATCAGGTTTCAGTCGGACAACATCACGACTGTAGCTTACATCAACCATCAGGGAGGGACAAGAAGCTCCCTAGCAATGATGGAAGTATCAAAGATAATTCGCTGGGCAGAGTCTCACTCTTGCCACCTGTCTGCAATCCACATCCCGGGAGTGGAGAACTGGGAGGCGGATTTCTTAAGTCGTCAGACTTTTCATCCGGGGGAGTGGGAACTTCATCCGGAGGTCTTTGCCCAGATACTTCGACGTTGGGGCAAACCAGAGATAGATCTCATGGCGTCTCGTCAGAACGCCAAGCTTCCTCGTTACGGGTCCAGATCCAGGGATCCGGGAGCGGTTCTGATAGATGCTTTGACAGCACCTTGGACCTTCGGGATGGCTTATGTGTTTCCACCCTTCCCGATGCTTCCTCGATTGATTGCCAGAATCAAACAGGAGAGAGCATCAGTGATTCTAATAGCACCTGCATGGCCACGCAGGACTTGGTATGCAGATCTAGTGGACATGTCATCCTGTCCGCCTTGGTCTCTACCTCTGAAACAGGACCTTCTGATCCAGGGTCCATTCAAACATCAAAATCTAACTTCTCTGAAGCTGACTGCTTGGAAATTGAACGCCTGATTTTATCAAAACGTGGGTTTTCTGAGCCAGTTATTGATACCTTAATACAGGCTAGGAAGCCTGTTACCAGAAGGATTTACCATAAAATATGGCGTAAATACTTATATTGGTGCGAATCCAAGAGTTACTCATGGAGTAAGGTTAGGATTCCAAGGATATTGTCTTTTCTACAAGAAGGTTTAGAAAAGGGGTTATCCGCTAGTTCTTTAAAGGGACAGATTTCAGCTCTGTCCATTCTTTTACACAAACGTCTGTCAGAAGTTCCGGACGTTCAAGCTTTTTGTCAGGCTTTAGCTAGGATCAAGCCTGTGTTTAAAACTGTTGCTCCGCCATGGAGTTTGAACTTAGTTCTTAATGTTTTGCAGGGTGTTCCGTTTGAACCCCTTCATTCCATTGATATCAAGTTGTTATCTTGGAAAGTTCTGTTTTTAATGGCTATTTCCTCGGCTCAAAGAGTCTCTGAGTTATCTGCCTTACATTGTGATTCTCCTTATCTGATTTTTCATTCAGACAAGGTAGTTCTGCGTACTAAACCTGGGTTCCTACCTAAGGTGGTCACTAACAGGAATATCAATCAAGAGATTGTTGTTCCATCCTTGTGTCCTAATCCTTCCTCGAAGAAGGAACGTCTGCTACACAATCTAGATGTAGTCCGTGCCCTGAAATTTTATCTACAGGCAACTAAGGAGTTTCGTCAAACGTCTTCCCTGTTTGTCGTTTATTCTGGCCAGAGGAGAGGTCAAAAAGCTTCGGCTACCTCTCTCTCGTTTTGGCTTCGTAGCATAATACGATTAGCCTATGAGACTGCTGGACAGCAGCCTCCTGAAAGAATTACAGCTCATTCTACTAGAGCTGTGGCTTCCACTTGGGCCTTTAAGAATGAGGCTTCTGTTGAACAGATTTGCAAGGCTGCAACTTGGTCTTCTCTTCATACTTTTTCCAAATTTTACAAATTTGACACTTTTGCTTCTTCGGAGGCTGTTTTTGGGAGAAAGGTTCTTCAGGCAGTGGTTCCCTCCGTATAAAGAGCCTGCCTGTCCCTCCCGTCATCCGTGTACTTTTGCTTTGGTATTGGTATCCCAGAAGTAATGATGACCCGTGGACTGACCACACTTAACAGGAGAAAACAAAATTTATGCTTACCTGATAAATTCATTTCTCCTGTAGTGTGGTCAGTCCACGGCCCGCCCTGTTTTTTATGGCAGGCTAAAAAAATTTTTGGATTATACTCCAGTCACCACTACACCCTTGGGCTTCTCCTTTCTCGTTGGTCCTTTGGTCGAATGACTGGAGGTGACGTAGAGGGGAGGAGCTATATAGCAGCTCTGCTGGGTGAATCCTCTTGCACTTCCTGTAGGGGAGGAGATAATATCCCAGAAGTAATGATGACCCGTGGACTGACCACACTACAGGAGAAATGAATTTATCAGGTAAGCATAAATTTTGTTTTTTACCCTCCTATTTTCATTCAGTGTCCTCTAGGGCTTGGGTATTTGTTTCCCACAAGTAATGAATAAAGCTGTGTACTCTCCTCATATTAAGATGGAAAACATAAATTATGCTTACCTGATAATTATCCATCTGTTGGGCGGACCTCAATTTCTTTTGTTTTTCTTCTGGCACCATTTATACCCTGATATTTCTCCTACTGTTTCTTGTTCCCTCGCCAGAATGACTGGGGGATGAGGGGAGTGGAGGAGGTATTTAAGCCTTTAGCTGGAGTGTCTTTGCCTCCTCCTGGTGACCAGGTTCTGTATTTCCCACAAGTAATAAATGAAGCCGTGGACTCTCCTTGTACAGATGGAAATGAAATTATCAGGTAAGCATAATTTATGAGGGGGGGGTTTATTCTATTTATTTATTTTTTATTATTATTGAGGTCAAGATCAAGAGGAACATACCAGATAATACATCTACACCAGATACAAAATACATGTGTAACAATCCACATTTAGCAGACATCATAAAGGGCAGTTTGTAATTACATTAGTAATCTCATTTTATAATATAATGTATCAGAGAAACCACTCATGGACCTCAGAACCTTCATAAAGTAATTGACATGGTCAGAAGGTACAGAACGTTACAAACGGGTCAATAAGAATCATAAATCTTTAAGTACAGAAAATAATAGCAACATATTACATGAGAAAAACATATGAATTATAAAAGCACATGAAAGTGCTTGTGTGTTATATCAACCAATAAACTTGCCAGATAAATATAACTCAAAACTCAGTGGGCAAGTTGACACTTGGTACAAAACATCACAAATATATAGCAAAATATCATCAATCTTAATAGTTATATTAAGTCAGTCACGTTATCTCCTCAAAAATAAGCTATAGCATGTGTTTCAAGCATCTTCCATATGTAACTAACACAGAGCAGTACAAAATAAATATTTCAACTGATTCTATTTAAAAAATGTATTATAAATGTTTGAACTTAAGCAAGCAGAACAGCTAGGGATGTATGAAAGCCAAGTGCTAGTTGTGATATCTTGTGAAAAACTTACTAGAATGAATCCACTATATACCATCACTATTTCAAACCTGTCCTCAGGCCTTCCTAACAGGCCAGATTTTCAGTTTATCTGAAATGGAGCATAGGTGAAATAATTATCTGATTAGTAAACATGGTTATTAATCTGCTCTCACCTAAGGTAATCCTAAAAATATGGCCTGTTATGGAGGGGTGAAGACTTGTTTGAAAACCTCTGTACTAGTTATAATAGAGAGGGCAATAACCATACCACTTGCAGTAAGGTAATACAGAGATACTGGGGCTAGACATTATTATATTGAAAGTGGAGATACTAATCTTATAAATATAAGTATGATCCCAGGGTGACTGGAGTGGAATAATCTGTTTGAAGCCTATTATGCCTTCTAAGGATGTGTACGTTTATGCCTATTATCAGGAAAGTAAATTTAATCACCACTACGCCCTAGGAAAAAATCTAAGTATCTGATATACAAACAAATTTTAAAGTGAATATAGCCCCCTTTCAGTTATGGATAACTACCATTAAGCAGGCTTGTCAGACTCCACTGTTGCTGACAGCAGAGCCAACATCCCACCGTAATAAAAGGGGGTAAATAGAATAAAATAACAAAGAAAATTATACAATCATCCATGCTCCTTGGCATATCTGTTAAGGAAAAAGGAGTTAAACCAGGAATCAATAAACCCATATATGGATGAACTGACCATGTATTATAAATACAGGTACAAAGAGATAGCGCTTCATTATCCCACTCCAACACTCAGCTTATCTAAAGGGTGACATATGTAACGCACATCTAGGTACAAAAGAGTGCCACAATTAGGAGAGTGTTGTAGCTGTGATGAGTCTTGAAATCACATCATATCTCTGTTTAGACCTTTGTCTCTTTTAAACTGCTCACTTGATTGCTCACATGGGTGTCAGCTGGACTCGCAATGACGCCTGGGATGACGATCTCTGTGGCATTTCAATATATTTATAGCTAAAGCAGCCTCAGAATTAATAACCTCTGCACATTTCTCATTTAATATGGCTTCCCCTAGCACAACCACTCTATGCTTATTTGTGGGACAGCATTCTCCTGTACATGATGATCCAGCTTTTTTAACTCTATGACAGGATAAGCCTCTCTCATATAAACCTCTTGTGGTCTCTGAGGGGAAGTGGCAAGCTGTTACCACTTACTGTTTGTCCCCATATCAGTTGCAGCACTGAGTGGAGATAATTCACCATCTTTGTAAGGAAAAAAAACTTGTATCAAACCAATGGTCTAGTAATTAGATATAGTAAATAGCATAATGTTCCCCTGTAATACTTGCATATCAATTGCTATATTGCATACCTATGTTAGACAGGAAAAAATAAATCCAAGGGGTGGGAGTGAAGTCTTGTAGTTAGGCTGCTGCAAAGAGCCCAAATGGTCTAGAAAAGGATTGGGAGATCATAAATACAGCAATATGAACATCAGTCAAATCAGCATCTATGGTCAACCATTAAAAGATGCTGTAAGTTACTCAAGATAATTGGTGAATTAACTAGATTACTTTGGCAGCCTCAGATATTGCAACCAATCATGGCCACTGGCCAGACACGACGTTGTTGTTATTATTATTTCAGCATTGCAGTTTCAGAATATAAATTGTTACCTATTCACACAAAAAAAGACTTGTAAAATATCTTAACAGTAGTAAATGTTGAATATAAAGAACTTTTCTTTCCTATGGCATGGAGAGTCCACAATGTCATTCTAATTACTAGTGGGATATTCAACTCCTGGCCAGCAGGAGGAGGCAAAGAGCACCCCAGCAAAGCTGTTAAGTGTAACTTCCCATAGCCATAATTCCCAGTCATTCTCTTTGCCTTTGTCAATGGAGGATGTTCGAAGTTGGTGTCTGAAGATATTTAATCCTTTCATTGGTACTTTTCCCTGCAAGCAAGGATTGGGGTCTGGCTGTGTCCACATCGATCTCTTTAGTAACAGTAATGGTGGGTTTTAGCAGTTAGAAGGTGGCGAGGTGGTCTTTGCTTTACTTCTAACACTTTTGCTACCCCTTTACAGAAAGCCATGGTTGGTTACTCTGTTCTTTCTTTTACTACAGATCTCTGACAGGGAGTAAAGTACCGGTCACACCTTAGTAGCTGTTATCTGCCCTGCAGCTGGATCCACAGGTAAGTGCCTTTGCCTTCTAGGTACTGAAGGATACCACTTCTGAGGTTAACCCTCAAGTGGAGCTATTTGGGGACATATGTATCCTGATTTAGTTAAGGGGACTCTTTATGGGCAGCTTTATTGGTTAAATGGTCAATGGGAGGAAAGGCTCATCAGGCACTTTATATTTATGAGAGGACAGTAAGGAGAGACTTAAGGGTTAGTTTTCCCTCATTACTTGGCGGAAGGTTTTTTATGGGGTTTTACTTGTCCCCTTATTTATTGCCTAGCTTATCTTGTAGATAGTTAGGATGGCTATTCATTTTTTATTTTATTTATTTGGGCCATTATTACTTTTTGTACTCTTATATTGTGGCACAGTTTCTTTTTTGGCCGCTCACGTGACTTCCGCACTTCCGTTATATCGGAGCAGAGATTTGTTAATCTTTGAGTGTCGACTTTGCTACTTTTGCTGATCGTATAATCTGACAAGAGGGGATCATATCTGTTGGAGTCTTGCTTCCTCTTGCTAGTGGGGTATTTATTCCTGACACGGTAGGAGCAGACAATATACATTTAGCTCTTTGTCTGAGGTTGAATTTTAATATAATTTTGTTGCCCTCAGTATTTTAAAGTGATATAGGTAAACTACATTTGGGCTTTATTTCTAATTTGTCATTAAAAATGTTTACTATGTTTATAGGCCCAGATTGTCCTGCCTATGCAATTTTGTTCCTCATGCTTAGAAATACTTTGAAATTTAAAGACAAGTTACTCCCTTCTGAGCCAAGTGTCTCTCAAGATAATGCTGTGCGTGATATGCCTCAGCTTTCTCCTTAAACTTCTCAAGCCTTAGTTGTTTCTCATACTGTGCCTTCTGTTTCTTCTCAACCTCCTGGGGGCCATTATTTACCAGGGGATTTTGCCGCTCAGATAACTTCTGCAGCTTTGTCTGCTTTCCCTACTTCTTTTGGCAGTGGTCAGATCCCAGGGAATTGCTGTGGCACCTTACCTAGACGACATCTTGGTTCAGGCCTCATTTTTTTCAACTAGCAAACTCTCATAAAAAGATGTTATTGTCTTTTCTACGTTCCCACAGATGAAAAGTGAATTGGGAAAAGAGTTCCCCTGTTCCAGCTACAAGGGTGTGTTCCCTGTCCATGAAGATTTTCCTGACGAATGTCAGGAAATACAATCTTCTTGCTTCATGCCTTTCTCTCTAGTCTGCTATTCGTCCATCAGTGGCTCAATGCATGGAGGTGATTGGTCTGATGGTTGCTTCCATGGACATCATTCCTTTTGCTCGGTTTTGTATGAGACCTCTGCAACTATGCAGTAGAACAGAGACCATTCAGATTTATCACAGAAGATAGATCTGGATCCCCTAACAAGGGACTCTCTCGTGGTGGATTTCACAGGAAAACCTGGCTATGGGCACTTGCTTCCTGAGACCTTCCTGGGTGATTGTGACTACGGATGCCAGCCTGTTTGGTGCTCTCTAAAAGCTCAGGGCCTGTGGACTTGGGAGGAGTCTTCTCTCCCCATAAACATCTTGGAGTTGAGAGCAATCTTCAATGCCTTGGTAGCTTGGCCCCAATTATCTTTAGTCCGATTTATCAGAATCCAGTCGGCCAACATCACCTCAGTGGCTTACATCAACCACCAGGGAGGAACTCAGAGTTCCTTAGCAATAAAGGTGAATAAAGAGGTGACTCGCATTCTGCAGTGGGCGGAAGCTCACGATTGTCTCCTATCTGCCATCCACATGGTGGATAACTGGGAGGCGGATTTTGTGAGCAGACAGACTTTTCATCCTGGGGAGTGGGCTCTCCTTCGGGTAGTGTTCTCTCAGATAACCCTCTGGTGGGGTGTTCCAGAGTTGTA